>NW_027182736.1:0-36872 GCF_040807025.1 Struthio camelus
GGGCTCGCCCCGCCCGCCCCGGGCCCTGGCGCGTCGGCGCGGGCTTCGCCGAGCTAGCCGTGGCCCGCGGAGGGCTCGGCGGGCTCGCCCCCGCCCGTCGCGGGCCCTGGCGCGTCGGCGCGGGCCTCGCCGAGCTCGCCGTGGCCCGCGCCGGGCTCGGCGGGCTCGCCCCCGCCCGTCGCGGGCCCTGGCGCGTCGGCGGGGCCTCGCCGAGCTCGCCGTGGCCCGCGGCGGGCTCGGCGGGCTCGCCCCCGCCCGCCCGGGCCCTGGCGCGTCGGTGCGGGCCTCGCCGAGCTCGCCGTGGCCCGCGGCGGGCTCGGCGGGCTCGCCCCCGCCCGCCGCGGGCCCTGGCGCGTCGGCGCGGGCCTCGCCGAGCTCGCCGTGGCCCGCGGCGGGCTCGCGGGCTCGCCCCCGCCCGCCCCGGGCCCTGGCGCGTCGGTGCGGGCCTCGCCGAGCTCGCCGTGGCCCGCGGCGTGCTCGGCGGGCTCGCCCCCGCCCGCCGCGTGCCCTGGCGCGTCGGCGCGGCCTCGCCGAGCTCGCCGTGGCCCGCGGCGGGCTCGGCGGGCTCGCCCCCGCCGCCCGGGCCCTGGCGCGTCGGCGCGGGCCTCGCCGAGCTCGCCGTGGCCCGCGGAGGGCTCGGCGGGCTCGCCCCCGCCCGCCCGGGCCCTGCGCGTCGGCGCGGGCTTCGCCGAGCTAGCCGTGGCCCGCGGAGGGCTCGGCGGGCTCGCCCCGCCCGTCGCGGGCCCTGGCGCGTCGGCGCGGGCCTCGCCGAGCTGGCCGTGGCCCGCCGCGGGCTCGGCGGGCTCGCCCCCGCCCGTCGCGGGCCCTGGCGCGTCGGCGCGGGCCTCGCCGAGCTCGCCGTGGCCCGCGGCGGGCTCGGCGGGCTCGCCCCGCCCGCCCCGGGCCCTGGCGCGTCGGTGCGGGCCTCGCCGAGCTCGCCGTGGCCCGCGGCGTGCTCGGCGGGCTCGCCCCCGCCCGCCGCGGGCCCTGGCGCGTCTGCGCGGGCCTCGCCGAGCTCGCCGTGGCCCGCGGCGGGCTCGGCGGGATCGCCCCCGCCAGCCGCGGGCCCTGGCGCGTCGGCGCGGGCCTCGCCGAGCTCGCCGTGGCCCGCGGCGGGCTCGGCGGGCTCGCCCCCGCCCGCCCCGGGCCCTGGCGCGTCGGCGTGGGCCTCGCCGAGCTCGCCGTGGCCCGCGGCGTGCTCGGCGGGCTCGCCCCCGCCCGCCGCGGGCCCTGGCGCGTCTGCGCGGGCCTCGCCGAGCTCGCCGTGGCCCGCGGCGGGCTCGGCGGGATCGCCCCCGCCAGCCGCGGGCCCTGGCGCGTCGGCGCGGGCCTCGCCGAGCTGGCCGTGGCCCGCGGCGGGCTCGGCGGGCTCGCCCCCGCCCGCCGCGGGCCCTGGCGCGTCGGCGCGGGCCTCGCCGAGCTCGCCGTGGCCCGCGGCGGGCTCGGCGGGCTCGCCCCCGCCCGCCCCGGGCCTGGCGCGTCGGCGCGGGCCTCGCCGAGCTCGCCGTGGCCCGCGGCGGGCTCGGCGGGCTCGCCCCCGCCCGCCGCGGACCCCTGGCGCGTCGGCGCGGGCCTCGCCGAGCTCGCCGTGGCCCGCGGCGGGCTCGGCGGGCTCGCCCCCGCCCGCCCGGGCCCTGGCGCGTCGGCGCGGGCCTCGCCGAGCTCGCCGTGGCCCGCGGCGGGCTCGGCGGGCTCGCCCCCGCCCGCCCCGGGCCCTGGCGCGTCGGCGCGGGCCTCGCCGAGCTCGCCGTGGCCCGCGGCGTGCTCGGCGGGCTCGCCCCCGCCCGCCGCGGGCCCTGGCGCGTCGGCGCGGGCCTCGCCGAGCTCGCCGTGGCCCGCGGCGGGCTCGGCGGGATCGCCCCCGCCAGCCCCGGGCCCTGGCGCGTCGGCACGGGCCTCGCCGAGCTCGCCGTGGCCCGCGGCGGGCTCGGCGGGCTCGCCCCCGCCCGCCGCGTGCCCTGGCGCGTCGGCGCGGGCCTCGCCGAGCTCGCCGTGGCCCGCGGCGGGCTCGGCGGGCTCGCCCCCGCCCGCCCCGGGCCCTGGCGCGTCGGCGCGGGCCTCGCCGAGCTCGCCGTGGCCCGCGGAGGGCTCGGCGGGCTCGCCCCGCCCGCCCCGGGCCCTGGCGCGTCGGCGCGGGCTTCGCCGAGCTAGCCGTGGCCCGCGGAGGGCTCGGCGGGCTCGCCCCCGCCCGCCCGGGCCCTGGCGCGTCGGCGCGGGCCTCGCCGAGCTCGCCGTGGCCCGCGGCGGGCTCGGCGGGCTCGCCCCCGCCCGCCCGGGCCCTGGCGCGTCGGGGCGGGCCTCGCCGAGCTCGCCGTGGCCCGCGGCGTGCTCGGCGGGCTCGCCCCCGCCCGCCGCGGGCCCTGGCGCGTCTGCGCGGGCCTCGCCGAGCTCGCCGTGGCCCGCGGCGGGCTCGGCGGGATCGCCCCCGCCAGCCGCGGGCCCTGGCGCGTCGGCGCGGGCCTCGCCGAGCTCGCCGTGGCCCGCGGCGGGCTCGGCGGGCTCGCCCCCGCCCGCCCCGGGCCCTGGCGCGTCGGCGTGGGCCTCGCCGAGCTCGCCGTGGCCCGCGGCGTGCTCGGCGGGCTCGCCCCCGCCCGCCGCGGGCCCTGGCGCGTCTGCGCGGGCCTCGCCGAGCTCGCCGTGGCCCGCGGCGGGCTCGGCAGGATCGCCCGCCGCAGCCGCGGGCCCTGGCGCGTCGGCGCGGGCCTCGCCGAGCTGGCCGTGGCCCGCGGCGGGCTCGGCGGGCTCGCCCCCCGCCCGCCCCGGGCCCTGGCGCGTCGGCGCGGGCCTCGCCGAGCTCGCCGTGGCCCCGCGGCGGGCTCGGCGGGCTCGCCCCCGCCCACCCGGGCCCTGGCGCGTCGGCGCGGCCTCGCCGAGCTCGCCGTGGCCCGCGGCGGGCTCGGCGGGCTCGCCCCCGCCCGCCGCGGGCCTGGCGCGTCGGCGCGGGCCTCGCCGAGCTCGCCGTGGCCCGCGGCGGGCTCGGCGGGCTCGCCCCGCCCGCCCCGGGCCCTGGCGCGTCGGCGCGGGCCTCGCCGAGCTCGCCGTGGCCCGCGGCGGGCTCGGCGGGCTCGCCCCCGCCCGCCCCGGGCCCTGGCGCGTCGGCGCGGGCCTCGCCGAGCTCGCCGTGGCCCGCGGCGGGCTCGGCGGGCTCGCCCCCGCCCGCCGCGGGCCCTGGCGCGTCGGCGCGGGCCTCGCCGAGCTCGCCGTGGCCCGCGGCGGGCTCGGCGGGCTCGCCCCGCCCGCCGCGGGCCCTGGCGCGTCGGCGCGGGCCTCGCCGAGCTCGCCGTGGCCCGCGGCGGGCTCGGCGGGCTCGCCCCCGCCCGCCGCGGGCCCTGGCGCGTCGGCGCGGGGCCTCGCCGAGCTCGCCGTGGCCCGCGGCGGGCTCGGCGGGCTCGCCCCCGCCGCCGCGGGCCCTGGCGCGTCGGCGCGGGCCTCGCCGATCTCGCCGTGGCCCGCGGCGGGCTCGGCGGGCTCGCCCCCGCCCGCCCCGGGCCCTGGCGCGTCGGCGCGGGCCTCCCCGAGCTCGCCGTGGCCCGCGGAGGGCTCGGCGGGCTCGCCCCCGCCCGCCCCGGGCCCTGGCGCGTCGGCGCGGGCTTCGCCGAGCTAGCCGTGGCCGCGGAGGCTCGGCGGGCTCGCCCCGCCCGCCCCGGGCCCTGGCGCGTCGGCGCGGGCCTCGCCGAGCTCGCCGTGGCCCGCGCCGGGCTCGGCGGGCTCGCCCCCGCCCGTCGCGGGCCCTGGCGCGTCGGCGCGGGCCTCGCCGAGCTCGCCGTGGCCCGCGGCGGGCTCGGCGGGCTCGCCCCGCCCGCCGCGGGCCCTGGCACGTCGGTGCGGGCCTCGCCGAGCTCGCCGTGGCCCGCGGCGGGCTCGGCGGGCTCGCCCCCGCCCGCCGCGGGCCCTGGCGCGTCTGCGCGGGCCTCGCCGAGCTCGCCGTGGCCCGCGGCGGGCTCGGCGGGATCGCCCCCGCCAGCCGCGGGCCCTGGCGCGTCGGCGCGGGCCTCGCCGAGCTCGCCGTGGCCCGCGGCGGGCTCGGCGGGCTCGCCCCCGCCCGCCCGGGCCCTGGCGCGTCGGCGTGGGCCTCGCCGAGCTCGCCGTGGCCCGCGGCGTGCTCGGCGGGCTCGCCCCCGCCCGCCGCGGGCCCTGGCGCGTCTGCGCGGGCCTCGCCGAGCTCGCCGTGGCCCGCGGCGGGCTCGGCAGGATCGCCCCCGCCAGCCGCGGGCCCTGGCGCGTCGGCGCGGGCCTCGCCGAGCTGGCCGTGGCCCGCGGCGGGCTCGGCGGGCTCGCCCCCGCCCGCCCCGGGCCCTGGCGCGTCGGCGCGGGCCTCGCCGAGCTCGCCGTGGCCCGCGGCGGGCTCGGCCCCCGCCCGCCCGGGCCCTGGCGCGTCGGCGCGGGCCTCGCCGAGCTCGCCGTGGCCCGCGGCGGGCTCGGCGGGCTCGCCCCCGCCCGCCGCGGGCCCTGGCGCGTCGGCGCGGGCCTCGCCGAGCTCGCCGTGGCCCGCGGCGGGCTCGGCGGGCTCGCCCCCGCCCGCCGCGGGCCCTGGCGCGTCGGCGAGGGCCTCGCCGAGCTCGCCGTGGCCCGCGGCGGGCTCGGCGGCTCGCCCACGCCCGCCGCGGGCCCTGGCGCGTCGGCGCGGGCCTCGCCGAGCTCGCCGTGGCCCGCGGCGGGCTCGGCGGGCTCGCCCCCGCCCGCCCCGGGCCCTGGCGCGTCGGCGCGGGCCTCGCCGAGCTCGCCGTGGCCCGCGGCGGGCTCGGCGGGCTCGCCCCCGCCCGCCGCGGGCCCTGGCGCGTCGGCGCGGGCCTCGCCGAGCTCGCCGTGGCCCGCGGCGGGCTCGGCGGGCTCGCCCCCGCCCGCCCCGGGCCCAGGCGCGTCGGCGCGGGCCTCGCCGAGCTCGCCGTGGCCCGCGGCGGGCTCGGCGGGCTCGCCCCCGCCCGCCGCGGGCCCTGACGCGTCGGCGCGGGCCTCGCCGAGCTCGCTGTGGCCCGCGGCGGGCTCGGCGGGCTCGCCCCCGCCCGCCGCGGGCCCTGGCGCGTCGGCGCGGGCCTCGCCGAGCTCGCCGTGGCCCGCGGCGGGCTCGGCGGGCTCGCCCCCGCCCGCCGCGGGCCCTGGCGCGTCGGCGCGGGCCTCGCCGAGCTCGCCGTGGCCCGCGGCGGGCTCGGCGGGCTCGCCCCCGTCCGCCGCGAGCCCTGGCGTGTCGGCGCGGGCCTCGCCGAGCTCGCCGTGGCCCGCGGCGGGCTCGGCGGGCTCGCCCCCGCCCGCAGCGGGCCCTGGCGCGTCGGCGCGGGCCTCGTCGAGCTCGCCGTGGCCCGCGGCGGGCTCGGCGGGCTCGCTCCCGCCCGCCCCGGGCCCTGGCGCGTCGGCGCGGGCCTCGCCGAGCTCGCCGTGGCCCGCGCCGGGCTCGGCGGGCTCACCCCCGCCCGCCGCGGGCCCTGGGGCGTCGGCGTGGGCCTCGCCGAGCTGGCCGTGGCCCGCGGCGGGCTCGGCGGGCTCGCCCCCGCCCGCCGCGGGCCCTGGCGCGTCGGCGCGGGCCTCGCCGAGCTCGCCGTGGCCCGCGGCGGGCTCGGCGGGCTCGCCCCCGCCCGCCGCGGGCCCTGGCGCGTCGGCGCGGGCCTCGCCGAGCTCGCCGTGGCCCGCGGCGGGCTCGGCGGGCTCGCCCCCGCCCGCCCCGGGCCCTGGCGCGTCGGCGCGGGCCTCGCCGAGCTCGCCGTGGCCCGCGGCGGGCTCGGCGGGCTCGCCCCCGCCCGCCCCGGGCCCTGGCGCGTCGGCGCGGGCCTCGCCGAGCTCGCCGTGGCCCGCGGCGGGCTCGGCGGGCTCGCACCCGCCCGCCCCGGGCCCTGGCGCGTCGGCGCGGGCCTCGCCCGAGCTCGCCGTGGCCCGCGGCGGGCTCGGCGGGCTCGCCCCCGCCCGCCCGGGCCCTGGCGCGTCGGCGCGGGCCTCGCCGAGCTCGCCGTGGCCCGCGGCGTGCTCGGCGGGCTCGCCCCCGCCCGCCGCGGGCCCTGGCGCGTCTGCGCGGGCCTCGCCGAGCTCGCCGTGGCCAGCGGCGGGCTCGGCGGGCTCGCCCCCGCCCGCCGCGGGCCCTGGCGCGTCGGGGCGGGCCTCGCCGAGCTCGCCGTGGCCCGCGGCGGGCTCGGCGGGCTCGCCCCCGCCCGCCGCGGGCCCTGGCGCGTCGGCGCGGGCCTCGCCGAGCTCGCCGTGGCCCGTGGCGGGCTCGGCGGGCTCGCCCCCGCCCGCCGCGGGCCCTGGCGCGTCGGCGCGGGCCTCGCCGAGCTCGCGTGGCCCGCGGCGGGCTCGGCGGGCTCGCCCCCGCCCGCCCCGGGCCCTGGCGCGTCGGCGCGGGCCTCGCCGAGCTCGCCGTGGCCCGCGGCGGGCTCGGCGGGCTCGCCCCCGCCCGCCGCGGCCTGGCGCGTCGGCGCGGGCCTCGCCGAGCTCGCCGTGGCCCGCGGCGGGCTCGGCGGGCTCGCCCCCGCCCGCCGCGGGCCCTGGCGCGTCGGCGCGGGCCTCGCCGAGCTGGCCGTGGCCCGCGGCGGGCTCGGCGGGCTCGCCCCCGCCCGCCGCGGGCCCTGGCGCGTCGGCGCGGGCCTCGCCGAGCTCGCCGTGGCCCGCGTCGGGCTCGGCGGGCTCGCCCCCCGCCGCCGCGGGCCCTGGCGCGTCGGCGCGGGCCTCGCCGAGCTCGCCGTGGCCCGCGGCGGGCTCGGCGGGCTCGCCCCCGCCCGCCCCGGGCCCTGGCGCGTCGGCGCGGGCCTCGCCGAGCTCGCCGTGGCCCGCGGCGGGCTCGGCGGGCTCGCCCCCGCCCGCCGCGGGCCCTGGCGCGTCGGCGCGGGCCTCGCCGAGCTCGCCGTGGCCCGCGGCGGGCTCGGCGGGCTCGCCCCCGCCCGCCGCGGGCCCTGGCGCGTCGGCGCGGGCCTCGCCGAGCTCGCCGTGGCCCGCGGCGGGCTCGGCGGGCTCGCCCCCGCCCGCCGCGGGCCCTGGCGCGTCGGCGCGGGCCTCGCCGAGCTCGCCGTGGCCCGCGGCGGGCTCGGCGGGCTCGCCCCCGCCCGCCGCGGGCCCTGGCGCGTCGGCGCGGGCCTCGCCGAGCTCGCCGTGGCCCGCGGCGGGCTCGGCGGGCTCGCCCCCGCCCGCCCCGGGCCCTGGCGCGTCGGCGCGGGCCTCGCCGAGCTCGCCGTGGCCCGCGGCGGGCTCGGCGGGCTCGCCCCCGCCCGCCCCGGGCCCTGGCGCGTCGGCGCGGGCCTCGCCGAGCTGGCCGTGGCCCGCCGCGGGCTCGGCGGGCTCGCCCCCGCCCGCCGCGGGCCCTGGCGCGTCGGCGCGGGCCTCGCCGAGCTCGCCGTGGCCCGCGGCGGGCTCGGCGGGCTCGCCCCCGCCCGCCCGGGCCCTGGCGCGTCGGCGCGGGCCTCGCCGAGCTGGCCGTGGCAAGCGGCGGGCTCGGCGGGCTCGCCCCCGCCCGCCCCGGGCCCTGGCGCGTCGGCGCGGGCCTCGCCGAGCTCGCCGTGGCCCGCGGCGGGCTCGGCGGGCTCTCCCCCGCCCGCCCCGGGCCCTGGCGCGTCGGGGCGGGCCTCGCCGAGCTCGCCGTGGCCCGCGGCGGGCTCGGCGGGCTCGCCCCGCCCGCCCCCGGGCCCTGGCGCGTCGGCGCGGGCCTCGCCGAGCTCGCCGTGGCCCGCGGCGGGCTCGGCGGGCTCGCCCCCGCCCGCCGCGGGCCCTGGCGCGTCGGCGCGGGCCTCGCCGAGCTCGCCGTGGCCCGCGGAGGGCTCGGCGGGCTCGCCCCCGCCTGCCGCGGGCCCTGGCGCGTCGGCGCGGGCCTCGCCGATCTCGCCGTGGCCCGCGGCGGGCTCGGCGGGCTCGCCCCCGCCCGCCGCGGGCCCTGGCGCGTCGGCGCGGGCCTCGCCGAGCTGGCCGTGGCCCGCGGCGGGCTCGGCGGGCTCGCCCCCGCCCGCCGCGGGCCCTGGCGCGTCGGCACGGGCCTCGCCGAGCTCGCCGTGGCCCGCGGCGTGCTCGGCGGGCTTGCCCCCGCCCGCCGCGGGCCCTGGCGCGTCTGCGCGGGCCTCGCCGAGCTCGCCGTGGCCCGCGGCGTGCTCGGCGGGATCGCCCCCGCCAGCCGCGGGCCCTGGCGCGTCGGCGCGGGCCTCGCCGAGCTGGCCGTGGCCCGCGGCGGGCTCGGCGGGCTCGCCCCCGCCCGCCCTGGGCCCTGGCGCGTCGGCGCGGGCCTCGCCGAGCTCGCCGTGGCCCGCGGCGTGCTCGGCGCGCTCGCCCCGCCCGCCGCGGGCCCTGGCGCGTCTGCGCGAGCCTCGCCGAGCTCGCCGTGGCCCGCGGCGGGCTCGGCGGGATCACCCCCGCCAGCCGCGGGCCCTGGCGCGTCGGCGCGGGCCTCGCCGAGCTCGCCGTGGCCCGCGGCGGGCTCGGCGGGCTCGCCCCCGCCCGCCGCGGGCCCTGGCGCGTCGGCACGGGCCTCGCCGAGCTCGCCGTGGCCCGCGGCGGGCTCGGCGGGCTCGCCCCCGCCCCGCCGCGTGCCCTGGCGCGTCGGCGCGGGCCTCGCCGAGCTCGCCGTGGCCCGCGGCGGGCTCGGCGGGCTCGCCCCCGCCCGCCGAGGGCCCTGGCGCGTCGGCGCGGGCCTCGCCGAGCTCCGCCGTGGCCCGCGGCGGGCTCGGCGGGCTCGCCCCCGCCCGCCGCGGGCCCTGGCGCGTCGGCGCGGGCCTCGCCGAGCTCGCCGTGGCCCGCGCCGGGCTCGGCGGGCTCGCCCCCGCCCGCCGCGGGCCCTGGCGCGTCGGCGGGGCCTCGCCGAGCTCGCCGTGGCCCGCGGCGTGCTCGGCGGGCTCGCCCCCGCCCGCCGCGGGCCCTGGCGCGTCGGCGCGGGCCTCGCCGAGCTCGCCGTGGCCCGCGGCGGGCTCGGCGGGATCGCCCCCGCCAGCCCCGGGCCCTGGCGCGTCGGCACGGGCCTCGCCGAGCTCGCCGTGGCCCGCGGCGGGCTCGGCGGGCTCACCCCCGCCCGCCGCGTGCCCTGGCGCGTCGGCGCGGGCCTCGCCGAGCTCGCCGTGGCCCGCGGCGGGCTCGGCGGGCTCGCCCCGCCCGCCCCGGCCCTGGCGCGTCGGCGCGGGCCTCGCCGAGCTCGCCGTGGCCTGCGCCGGGCTCGGCGGGCTCGCCCCCGCCCGCCGCGGGCCCTGGCACGTCGGCGCGGGCCTCGCCGAGCTCGCCGTGGCCCATGGCGGGCTCGGCGGCTCGCCCCCGCCCGCTCCGGGCCCTGGCGCGTCTGCGCGGGCCTCGCCGAGCTCGCCGTGGCCCGCGGCGTGCTCGGCGGGATCGCCCCCGCCAGCCGCGGGCCCTGGCGCGTCGGCGCGGGCCTCGCCGAGCTGGCCGTGGCCCGTGGCGGGCTCGGCGGGCTCGCCCCCGCCCGCCGCGGGCCCTGGTGCGTTGGCACGGGCCTCGCCGAGCTCGCCGTGGCCCGCGGCGGTCTCGGCGGGCTCGCCCCCGCCCGCCCCGGGCCCTGGCGCGTCGGCGCGGGCCTCGCCGAGCTCGCCGTGGCCCATGGCGAGCTCGGCGGGCTCGCCCCCGCCCGCCCGCGGGCCCTGGCGCGTCGGCGCGGGCCTCGCCGAGCTCGCCGTGGCCCGCGGCGGGCTCGGCGGGCTCGCCCCCGCCCGCCGCGGGCCCTGGCGCGTCGGCGCGGGCCTCGCCGAGCTCGCCGTGGCCCGCGGCGTGCTCGGCGGGCTCGCCCCGCCAGCCGCGGGCCCTGGCGCGTCGGCGAGAGCCTCGCCGAGCTCGCCGTGGCCCGCGGCGTGCTCGGCGGGCTCGCCCCCGCCCGCCGCGGGCCCTGGCGCGTCGGCGCGGGCCTCGCCGAGCTCGCCGTGGCCCGCGGAGGGCTCGGCGGGCTCGCCCCCGCCTGCCGCGGGCCCTGGCGCGTCGGCGCGGGCCTCGCCGAGCTCGCCGTGGCCCGCGGCGGGCTCGGCGGGCTCGCCCCGCCCGTCGCGGGCCCTGGCGCGTCGGCGCGGGCCTCGCCGAGCTCGCCGTGGCCCGCGGCGGGCTCGGCGGGCTCGCCCCCACCCGCCGCGGGCCCTGGCGCGTCGGCACGGGCCTCGCCGAGCTCGCCGTGGCCCGCGGCGTGCTCGGCGGGCTTGCCCCCGCCCGCCGCGGGCCCTGGCGCGTCTGCGCGGGCCTCGCCGAGCTCGCCGTGGCCCGCGGCGTGCTCGGCGGGATCGCCCCCGCCAGCCGCGGGCCCTGGCGCGTCGGCGCGGGCCTCGCCGAGCTGGCCGTGGCCCGCGGCGGGCTCGGCGGGCTCGCCCCGCCCGCCCTGGGCCCTGGCGCGTCGGCGCGGGCCTCGCCGAGCTCGCCGTGGCCCGCGGCGTGCTCGGCGGGCTCGCCCCCGCCCGCCGCGGGCCCTGGCGCGTCTGCGCGAGCCTCGCCGAGCTCGCCGTGGCCCGCGGCGGGCTCGGCGGGATCGCCCCCGCCAGCCGCGGGCCCTGGCGCGTCGGCGCGGGCCTCGCCGAGCTCGCCGTGGCCCGCGGCGGGCTCGGCGGGCTCGCCCCCGCCCGCCGCGGGCCCTGGCGCGTCGGCACGGGCCTCGCCGAGCTGGCCGTGGCCCGCGGCGGGCTCGGCGGGCTCGCCCCCGCCCGCACCGGGCCCTGGCGCGTCGGCACGGGCCTCGCCGAGCTCGCCGTGGCCCGCGGCGGGCTCGGCGGGCTCGCCCCCGCCCGCCGCGGGCCCTGGCGCGTCGGCGCGGGCCTCGCCGAGCTCGCCGTGGCCCGCGGCGGGCTCGGCGGGCTCGCCCCCGCCCGCCGCGTGCCCTGGCGCGTCGGCGCGGGCCTCGCCGAGCTCGCCGTGGCCCGCGCCGGGCTCGGCGGGCTCGCCCCCGCCCGCTGCGGGCCCTGGCACGTCGGCGCGGGCCTCGCCGAGCTCGCCGTGGCCCGCGGCGTGCTCGGCGGGCTCGCCCCCGCCCGCCGCGGGCCCTGGCGCGTCGGCGCGGCCTCGCCGAGCTCGCCGTGGCCCGCGGCGGGCTCGGCGGGCTCGCCCCCGCCCGCCCCGGGCCCTGGCGCGTCGGCGCGGGCCTCGCCGAGCTGGCCGTGGCCCGCGGCGTGCTCGGCGGGCTCGCCCCCGCCTGCCGCGGGCCCTGGCGCGTCGGCGCGGGCCTCGCCGAGCTCGCCGTGGCCCGCGGCGGGCTCGGCGGGATCGCCCCCGCCCGCCCGGGCCCTGGCGCGTCTGCGCGGGCCTCGCCGAGCTCGCCGTGGCCCGCGGCGGGCTCGGCGGGATCGCCCCCGCCAGCCGCGGGCCCTGGCGCGTCGGCGCGGGCCTCGCCGAGCTGGCCGTGGCCCGCGGCGGGCTCGGCGGGCTCGCCCCCGCCCGCCGCGGCCCTGGTGCGTCGGCACGGGCCTCGCCGAGCTCGCCGTGGCCCGCGGCGGGCTCGGCGGGCTCGCCCCGCCCGCCCCGGGCCCTGGCGCGTCGGCGCGGGCCTCGCCGAGCTCGCCGTGGCCCATGGCGGGCTCGGCGGGCTCGCCCCCGCCCGCTCCGGGCCCTGGCGCGTCGGCGCGGGCCTCGCCGAGCTCGCCGTGGCCCGCGGCGGGCTCGGCGGGCTCGCCCCGCCCGCCGCGGGCCCTGGCGCGTCGGCGCGGGCCTCGCCGAGCTCGCCGTGGCCCGCGGCGTGCTCGGCGGGCTCGCCCCCCGCCAGCCGCGGGCCCTGGCGCGTCGGCGAGAGCCTCGCCGAGCTCGCCGTGGCCCGCGGCGTGCTCGGCGGGCTCGCCCCCGCCCGTCGCGGGCCCTGGCGCGTCGGCGCGGGCCTCGCCGAGCTCGCCGTGGCCCGCGGAGGGCTCGGCGGGCTCGCCCCCGCCTGCCGCGGGCCCTGGCGCGTCGGCGCGGGCCTCGCCGATCTCGCCGTGGCCCGCGGCGGGCTCGGCGGGCTCGCCCCCGCCCGCCGCGGGCCCTGGCGCGTCGGCGCGGGCCTCGCCGAGCTGGCCGTGGCCCGCGGCGGGCTCGGCGGGCTCGCCCCCGCCCGCCGCGGGCCCTGGCGCGTCGGCACGGGCCTCGCCGAGCTCGCCGTGGCCCGCGGCGTGCTCGGCGGGCTTGCCCCCGCCCGCCGCGGGCCCTGGCGCGTCTGCGCGGGCCTCGCCGAGCTCGCCGTGGCCCGCGGCGTGCTCGGCGGGATCGCCCCCGCCAGCCGCGGGCCCTGGCGCGTCGGCGCGGGCCTCGCCGAGCTGGCCGTGGCCCGCGGCGGGCTCGCGGGGCTCGCCCCGCCCGCCCTGGGCCCTGGCGCGTCGGCGCGGGCCTCGCCGAGCTCGCCGTGGCCCGCGGCGTGCTCGGCGCGCTCGCCCCCGCCCGCCGCGGGCCCTGGCGCGTCTGTGCGAGCCTCGCCGAGCTCGCCGTGGCCCGCGGCGGGCTCGGCGGGATCGCCCCCGCCAGCCGCGGGCCCTGGCGCGTCGGCGCGGGCCTCGCCGAGCTCGCCGTGGCCCGCGGCGGGCTCGGCGGGCTCGCCCCCCGCCCGCCGCGGGCCCTGGCGCGTTGGCACGGGCCTCGCCGAGCTCGCCGTGGCCCGCGGCGGGCTCGGCGGGCTCGCCCCCGCCCGCCGCGGGCCCTGGCGCGTCGGCGCGGGCCTCGCCGAGCTCGCCGTGGCCCGCGGCGGGCTCGGCGGGCTCGCCCCCGCCGCCGCGGGCCCTGGCGCGTCGGCGCGGGCCTCGCCGAGCTCGCCGTGGCCCGCGGCGGGCTCGGCGGGCTCGCCCCCGCCCGCCGCGTGCCCTGGCGCGTCGGCGCGGGCCTCGCCGAGCTCGCCGTGGCCCGCGCCGGGCTCGGCGGGCTCGCCCCCGCCCGCCGCGGGCCCTGGCGCGTCGGCGCGGGCCTCGCCGAGCTCGCCGTGGCCCGCGGCGTGCTCGGCGGGCTCGCCCCCGCCCGCCGCGGGCCCTGGCGCGTCGGCGCGGGCCTCGCCGAGCTCGCCGTGGCCCGCGGCGGGCTCGGCGGGATCGCCCCCGCCAGCCCGGGCCCTGGCGCGTCGGCACGGGCCTCGCCGAGCTCGCCGTGGCCCGCGGCGGGCTCGGCGGGCTCACCCCCGCCCGCCGCGTGCCCTGGCGCGTCGGCGCGGGCCTCGCCGAGCTCGCCGTGGCCCGCGGCGGGCTCGGCGGGCTCGCCCCCGCCCGCCCCGGGCCCTGGCGCGTCGGCGCGGGCCTCGCCGAGCTCGCCGTGGCCCGCGGCGGGCTCGGCGGGCTCGCCCCCGCCCGCCGCGGGCCCTGGCGCGTCGGCGCGGGCCTCGCCGAGCTCGCCGTGGCCTGCGCCGGGCTCGGCGGGCTCGCCCCCGCCCGCCGCGGGCCCTGGCGCGTCGGCGCGGGCCTCGCCGAGCTCGCCGTGGCCCGCGGAGGGCTCGGCGGGCTCGCCCCCGCCTGCCGCGGGCCTGGCGCGTCGGCGCGGGCCTCGCCGATCTCGCCGTGGCCCGCGGCGGGCTCGGCGGGCTCGCCCCCGCCCGCCGCGGGCCCTGGCTTGTCGGCGCGGGCCTCGCCGAGCTGGCCGTGGCCCGCGGCGGGCTCGGCGGGCTCGCCCCCGCCCGCCGCGGGCCCTGGCGCGTCGGCACGGGCCTCGCCGAGCTCGCCGTGGCCCGCGGCGTGCTCGGCGGGCTTGCCCCCGCCCGCCGCGGGCCCTGGCCCGTCTGCGCGGGCCTCGCCGAGCTCGCCGTGGCCCGCGGGCGGTGCTCGGCGGGATCGCCCCCGCCAGCCGCGGGCTGGCGCGTCGGCGCGGGCCTCGCCGAGCTGGCCGTGGCCCGCGGCGGGCTCGGCGGGCTCGCCCCCGCCCGCCGAGTGCCCTGGCGCGTCGGCGCGGGCCTCGCCGAGCTCGCCGTGGCCCGCGGCGTGCTCGGCGCGCTCGCCCCCGCCCGCCGCGGGCCCTGGCGCGTCTGCGCGAGCCTCGCCGAGCTCGCCGTGGCCCGCGGCGGGCTCGGCGGGATCGCCCCCGCCAGCCGCGGGCCCTGGCGCGTCGGCGCGGGCCTCGCCGAGCTCGCCGTGGCCCGCGGCGGGCTCGGCGGGCTCGCCCCCGCCCGCCGCGGGCCCTGGCGCGTCGGCACGGGCCTCGCCGAGCTCGCCGTGGCCCGCGGCGGGCTCGGCGGGCTCGCCCCCGCCCGCCGCGGGCCCTGGCGCGTCGGCGCGGGCCTCGCCGAGCTCGCCGTGGCCCGCGGCGTGCTCGGCGGGCTCGCCCCCGCCCGCCGCGGGCCCTGGCGCGTCGGCGCGGGCCTCGCCGAGCTCGCCGTGGCCCGCGGCGGGCTCGGCGGGCTCGCCCCCGCCCGCCGCGGGCCCTGGCGCGTCGGCGCGGGCCTCGCCGAGCTCGCCGTGGCCCGCGGCGTGCTCGGCGGGCTCGCCCCCGCCCGCCGCGGGCCCTGGCGCGTCGGCGCGGGCCTCGCCGAGCTCGCCGTGGCCCGCGGCGGGCTCGGCGGGATCGCCCCCGCCAGCCCCGGGCCCTGGCGCGTCGGCACGGGCCTCGCCGAGCTCGCCGTGGCCCGCGGCGGGCTCGGCGGGCTCGCCCCCGCCCGCCGCGTGCCCTGGCGCGTCGGCGCGGGCCTCGCCGAGCTCGCCGTGGCCCGCGGCGGGCTCGGCGGGCTCGCCCCCGCCCGCCCCGGGCCCTGGCGCGTCGGCGCGGGCCTCGCCGAGCTCGCCGTGGCCCGCGGAGGGCTCGGCGGGCTCGCCCCCGCCCGCCCCGGGCCCTGGCGCGTCGGCGCGGGCTTCGCCGAGCTAGCCGTGGCCCGCGGAGGGCTCGGCGGGCTCGCCCCCGCCCGCCCCGGGCCCTGGCGCGTCGGCGCGGGCCTCGCCGAGCTCGCCGTGGCCCGCGCCGGGCTCGGCGGGCTCGCCCCCGCCCGTCGCGGGCCCTGGCGCGTCGGCGCGGGCCTCGCCGAGCTCGCCGTGGCCCGCGGCGGGCTCGGCGGGCTCGCCCCCGCCCGCCCCGGGCCCTGGCGCGTCGGTGCGGGCCTCGCCGAGCTCGCCGTGGCCCGCGGCGTGCTCGGCGGGCTCGCCCCCGCCCGCCGCGGGCCCTGGCGCGTCTGCGCGGGCCTCGCCGAGCTCGCCGTGGCCCGCGGCGGGCTCGGCGGGATCGCCCCCGCCAGCCGCGGGCCCTGGCGCGTCGGCGCGGGCCTCGCCGAGCTCGCCGTGGCCCGCGGCGGGCTCGGCGGGCTCGCCCCCGCCCGCCCCGGGCCCTGGCGCGTCGGCGTGGGCCTCGCCGAGCTCGCCGTGGCCCGCGGCGTGCTCGGCGGGCTCGCCCCCGCCCGCCGCGGGCCCTGGCGCGTCTGCGCGGGCCTCGCCGAGCTCGCCGTGGCCCGCGGCGGGCTCGGCAGGATCGCCCCCGCCAGCCGCGGGCCCTGGCGCGTCGGCGCGGGCCTCGCCGAGCTGGCCGTGGCCCGCGGCGGGCTCGGCGGGCTCGCCCCCGCCCGCCCCGGGCCCTGGCGCGTCGGCGCGGGCCTCGCCGAGCTCGCCGTGGCCCGCGGCGGGCTCGGCGGGCTCGCCCCCGCCCGCCCCGGGCCCTGGCGCGTCGGCGCGGGCCTCGCCGAGCTCGCCGTGGCCCGCGGCGGGCTCGGCGGGCTCGCCCCCGCCCGCCGCGGGCCCTGGCGCGTCGGCGCGGGCCTCGCCGAGCTCGCCGTGGCCCGCGGCGTGCTCGGCGGGCTCGCCCCCGCCAGCCGCGGGCCCTGGCGCGTCGGCGAGAGCCTCGCCGAGCTCGCCGTGGCCCGCGGCGTGCTCGGCGGGCTCGCCCCCGCCCGCCGCGGGCCCTGGCGCGTCGGCGCGGGCCTCGCCGAGCCCGCGGCGGGCTCAGCGGGCTCGCCCCCGCCCGCCGCGGGCCCTGGCGCGTCGGCGCGGGCCTCGCCGAGCTGGCCGTGGCCCGCGGCGGGCTCGGCGGGCTTGCCCCCGCCCGCCGCGGGCCCTGGCGCGTCGGTGCGGGCCTCGCCGAGCTCGCCGTGGCCCGCGGCGGGCTCGGCGGGCTCGCCCCCGCCCGCCGCGGGCCCTGGCGTGTCGGCGCGGGCCTCGCCGAGCTCGCCGTGGCCCGCGGCGTGCTCGGCGGGCTCGCCCCCGCCCGCCGCGGGCCCTGGCGCGTCGGCGCGGGCCTCGCCGAGCTCGCCGTGGCCCGCGGCGTGCTCGGCGAGCTCGGCCCCGCCCGCCGCGGGCCCTGGCGCGTCGGCGCGGGCCTCGCCGAGCTCGCCGTGGCCCGCGGCGTGCTCGGCGGCCTTGCCCCCGCCCGCGGCAGGCCCTGGCGCATCGGCGCGGGCCTCACCGAGCTCGCCGTGGCCCGCGGCGTGCTCGGCGGGCTCGGCCCCGCCCGCCCTGGGCCCTGGCGCGTCTGCGCGGGCCTCGCCGAGCTCGCCGTGGCCCGCGGCGGGCTCGGCGGGCTCGCCCCCGCCCGCCGCGGGCCCTGGCGCGTCGGCGCGGGCCTCGCCGAGCTCGCCGTGGCCCGCGGCGGGCTCGGCGGGCTCGCCCCCGCCCGCCGAGTGCCCTGGCGCGTCGGCGCGGGCCTCGCCGAGCTCGCCGTGGCCCGCGCCGGGCTCGGCGGGCTCGCCCCCGCCCGCCGCGGGCCCTGGCGCGTCGGCGCGGGCCTCGCCGAGCTCGCCGTGGCCCGCGGCGTGCTCGGCGGGCTCGCCCCCGCCCGCCGCGGGCCCTGGCGCGTCGGCGCGGGCCTCGCCGAGCTCGCCGTGGCCCGCGGCGGGCTCGGCGGGATCGCCCCCGCCAGCCCCGGGCCCTGGCGCGTCGGCACGGGCCTCGCCGAGCTCGCCGTGGCCCGCGGCGGGCTCGGCGGGCTCGCCCCCGCCCGCCGCGTGCCCTGGCGCGTCGGCGCGGGCCTCGCCGAGCTCGCCGTGGCCCGCGGCGGGCTCGGCGGGCTCGCCCCCGCCCGCCCCGGGCCCTGGCGCGTCGGCGCGGGCCTCGCCGAGCTCGCCGTGGCCCGCGGAGGGCTCGGCGGGCTCGCCCCCGCCCGCCCCGGGCCCTGGCGCGTCGGCGCGGGCTTCGCCGAGCTAGCCGTGGCCCGCGGAGGGCTCGGCGGGCTCGCCCCCGCCCGTCGCGGGCCCTGGCGCGTCGGCGCGGGCCTCGCCGAGCTCGCCGTGGCCCGCGCCGGGCTCGGCGGGCTCGCCCCCGCCCGTCGCGGGCCCTGGCGCGTCGGCGCGGGCCTCGCCGAGCTCGCCGTGGCCCGCGGCGGGCTCGGCGGGCTCGCCCCCGCCCGCCCCGGGCCCTGGCGCGTCGGTGCGGGCCTCGCCGAGCTCGCCGTGGCCCGCGGCGTGCTCGGCGGGCTCGCCCCCGCCCGCCGCGGGCCCTGGCGCGTCTGCGCGGGCCTCGCCGAGCTCGCCGTGGCCCGCGGCGGGCTCGGCGGGCTCGCCCCCGCCCGCCCCGGGCCCTGGCGCGTCGGTGCGGGCCTCGCCGAGCTCGCCGTGGCCCGCGGCGTGCTCGGCGGGCTCGCCCCCGCCCGCCGCGTGCCCTGGCGCGTCGGCGCGGGCCTCGCCGAGCTCGCCGTGGCCCGCGGCGGGCTCGGCGGGCTCGCCCCCGCCCGCCCCGGGCCCTGGCGCGTCGGCGCGGGCCTCGCCGAGCTCGCCGTGGCCCGCGGAGGGCTCGGCGGGCTCGCCCCCGCCCGCCCCGGGCCCTGGCGCGTCGGCGCGGGCTTCGCCGAGCTAGCCGTGGCCCGCGGAGGGCTCGGCGGGCTCGCCCCCGCCCGTCGCGGGCCCTGGCGCGTCGGCGCGGGCCTCGCCGAGCTCGCCGTGGCCCGCGCCGGGCTCGGCGGGCTCGCCCCCGCCCGTCGCGGGCCCTGGCGCGTCGGCGCGGGCCTCGCCGAGCTCGCCGTGGCCCGCGGCGGGCTCGGCGGGCTCGCCCCCGCCCGCCCCGGGCCCTGGCGCGTCGGTGCGGGCCTCGCCGAGCTCGCCGTGGCCCGCGGCGTGCTCGGCGGGCTCGCCCCCGCCCGCCGCGGGCCCTGGCGCGTCTGCGCGGGCCTCGCCGAGCTCGCCGTGGCCCGCGGCGGGCTCGGCGGGATCGCCCCCGCCAGCCGCGGGCCCTGGCGCGTCGGCGCGGGCCTCGCCGAGCTCGCCGTGGCCCGCGGCGGGCTCGGCGGGCTCGCCCCCGCCCGCCCCGGGCCCTGGCGCGTCGGCGTGGGCCTCGCCGAGCTCGCCGTGGCCCGCGGCGTGCTCGGCGGGCTCGCCCCCGCCCGCCGCGGGCCCTGGCGCGTCTGCGCGGGCCTCGCCGAGCTCGCCGTGGCCCGCGGCGGGCTCGGCAGGATCGCCCCCGCCAGCCGCGGGCCCTGGCGCGTCGGCGCGGGCCTCGCCGAGCTCGCCGTGGCCCGCGGCGGGCTCGGCGGGATCGCCCCCGCCAGCCCCGGGCCCTGGCGCGTCGGCACGGGCCTCGCCGAGCTCGCCGTGGCCCGCGGCGGGCTCGGCGGGCTCGCCCCCGCCCGCCGCGTGCCCTGGCGCGTCGGCGCGGGCCTCGCCGAGCTCGCCGTGGCCCGCGGCGGGCTCGGCGGGCTCGCCCCCGCCCGCCCCGGGCCCTGGCGCGTCGGCGCGGGCCTCGCCGAGCTCGCCGTGGCCCGCGGAGGGCTCGGCGGGCTCGCCCCCGCCCGCCCCGGGCCCTGGCGCGTCGGCGCGGGCTTCGCCGAGCTAGCCGTGGCCCGCGGAGGGCTCGGCGGGCTCGCCCCCGCCCGCCCCGGGCCCTGGCGCGTCGGCGCGGGCCTCGCCGAGCTCGCCGTGGCCCGCGCCGGGCTCGGCGGGCTCGCCCCCGCCCGTCGCGGGCCCTGGCGCGTCGGCGCGGGCCTCGCCGAGCTCGCCGTGGCCCGCGGCGGGCTCGGCGGGCTCGCCCCCGCCCGCCCCGGGCCCTGGCGCGTCGGGGCGGGCCTCGCCGAGCTCGCCGTGGCCCGCGGCGTGCTCGGCGGGCTCGCCCCCGCCCGCCGCGGGCCCTGGCGCGTCTGCGCGGGCCTCGCCGAGCTCGCCGTGGCCCGCGGCGGGCTCGGCGGGATCGCCCCCGCCAGCCGCGGGCCCTGGCGCGTCGGCGCGGGCCTCGCCGAGCTCGCCGTGGCCCGCGGCGGGCTCGGCGGGCTCGCCCCCGCCCGCCCCGGGCCCTGGCGCGTCGGCGTGGGCCTCGCCGAGCTCGCCGTGGCCCGCGGCGTGCTCGGCGGGCTCGCCCCCGCCCGCCGCGGGCCCTGGCGCGTCTGCGCGGGCCTCGCCGAGCTCGCCGTGGCCCGCGGCGGGCTCGGCAGGATCGCCCCCGCCAGCCGCGGGCCCTGGCGCGTCGGCGCGGGCCTCGCCGAGCTGGCCGTGGCCCGCGGCGGGCTCGGCGGGCTCGCCCCCGCCCGCCCCGGGCCCTGGCGCGTCGGCGCGGGCCTCGCCGAGCTCGCCGTGGCCCGCGGCGGGCTCGGCGGGCTCGCCCCCGCCCACCCCGGGCCCTGGCGCGTCGGCGCGGGCCTCGCCGAGCTCGCCGTGGCCCGCGGCGGGCTCGGCGGGCTCGCCCCCGCCCGCCGCGGGCCCTGGCGCGTCGGCGCGGGCCTCGCCGAGCTCGCCGTGGCCCGCGGCGGGCTCGGCGGGCTCGCCCCCCGCCCGCCCCGGGCCCTGGCGCGTCGGCGCGGGCCTCGCCGAGCTCGCCGTGGCCCGCGGCGGGCTCGGCGGGCTCGCCCCCGCCCGCCCCGGGCCCTGGCGCGTCGGCGCGGGCCTCGCCGAGCTCGCCGTGGCCCGCGGCGGGCTCGGCGGGCTCGCCCCGCCCGCCGCGGGCCCTGGCGCGTCGGCGCGGGCCTCGCCGAGCTCGCCGTGGCCCGCGGCGGGCTCGGCGGGCTCGCCCCCGCCCGCCCCGGGCCCTGGCGCGTCGGCGCGGGCCTCGCCGAGCTCGCCGTGGCCCGCGGCGGGCTCGGCGGGCTCGCCCCCGCCCGCCGCGGGCCCTGGCGCGTCGGCGCGGGCCTCGCCGAGCTCGCCGTGGCCCGCGGCGGGCTCGGCGGGCTCGCCCCCGCCCGCCGCGGGCCTGGCGCGTCGGCGCGGGCCTCGCCGATCTCGCCGTGGCCCGCGGCGGGCTCGGCGGGCTCGCCCCCGCCCGCCCCGGGCCCTGGCGCGTCGGCGCGGGCCTCGCCGAGCTCGCCGTGGCCCGCGGCGGGCTCGGCGGGCTCGCCCCCGCCCGCCGCGGGCCCTGGCGCGTCGGCGCGGGCCTCGCCGAGCTCGCCGTGGCCCGCGGCGGGCTCGGCGGGCTCGCCCCGCCCGCCGCGGGCCCTGGCGCGTCAGCGCGGGCCTCGCCGAGCTCGCCGTGGCCCGCGGCGGGCTCGGCGGGCTCGCCCCCGTCCGCCGCGAGCCCTGGCGTGTCGGCGCGGGCCTCGCCGAGCTCGCCGTGGCCCGCGCCGGGCTCGGCGGCTCGCCCCCGCCCGCCCCGGGCCCTGGCGCGTCGGCGCGGGCCTCGCCGAGCTCGCCGTGGCCCGCGGCGGGCTCGGCGGGCTCGCCCCCGCCCGCCGCGGGCCCTGACGCGTCGGCGCGGGCCTCGCCGAGCTCGCTGTGGCCCGCGGCGGGCTCGGCGGGCTCGCCCCCGCCCGCCGCGGGCCCTGGCGCGTCGGCGCGGGCCTCGCCGAGCTCGCCGTGGCCCGCGGCGGGCTCGGCGGGCTCGCCCCCGCCCGCCGCGGGCCCTGGCGCGTCGGCGCGGGCCTCGCCGAGCTCGCCGTGGCCCGCGGCGGGCTCGGCGGGCTCGCCCCGTCCGCCGCGAGCCCTGGCGTGTCGGCGCGGGCCTCGCCGAGCTCGCCGTGGCCCGCGGCGGGCTCTGCGGGCTCGCCCCCGCCCGCCCCGGGCCCTGGCGCGTCGGTGCGGGCCTCGCCGAGCTCGCCGTGGCCCGCGGCGGGCTCGGCGGGCTCGCCCCTGCCCGCCGCGGGCCCTGGCGCGTCGGCGCGGGCCTCGCCGAGCTCGCCGCGGCCCGCGGCGGGCTCGGCGGGCTCGCCCCCGCCCGCAGCGGGCCCTGGCGCGTCGGCGCGGGCCTCGTCGAGCTCGCCGTGGCCCGCGGCGGGCTCGGCGGGCTCGCCCCCGCCCGCCGCGGGCCCTGGCGCGTCGGCGCGGGCCTCGCCGAGCTCGCCGTGGCCCGCGCCGGGCTCGGCGGGCTCACCCCCGCCCGCCGCGGGCCCTGGGGCGTCGGCGTGGGCCTCGCCGAGCTGGCCGTGGCCCGCGGCGGGCTCGGCGGGCTCGCCCCCGCCCGCCGCGGGCCCTGGCGCGTCGGCGCGGGCCTCGCCGAGCTCGCCGTGGCCCGCGGCGGGCTCGGCGGGCTCGCCCCCGCCCGCCCCGGGCCCTGGCGCGTCGGCGCGGGCCTCGCCGAGCTCGCCGTGGCCCGCGGCGGGCTCGGCGGGCTCGCCCCCGCCCGCCCCGGGCCCTGGCGCGTCGGCGCGGGCCTCGCCGAGCTCGCCGTGGCCCGCGGCGGGCTCGGCGGGCTCGCCCCGCCCGCCCCGGGCCCTGGCGCGTCGGCGCGGGCCTCGCCGAGCTCGCCGTGGCCCGCGGCGGCTCGGCGGGCTCGCACCCGCCCGCCCCGGGCCCTGGCGCGTCGGCGCGGGCCTCGCCGAGCTCGCCGTGGCCCGCGGCGGGCTCGGCGGGCTCGCCCCCGCCCGCCGCGGGCCCTGGCGCGTCGGCGCGGGCCTCGCCGAGCTCGCCGTGGCCCGCGGCGGGCTCGGCGGGCTCGCCCCCGCCCGCCGCGGGCCCTGGCGCGTCGGGGCGGGCCTCGCCGAGCTCGCCGTGGCCCGCGGCGGGCTCGGCGGGCTCGCCCCCGCCCGCCCCGGGCCCTGGCGCGTCGGCGCGGGCCTCGCCGAGCTCGCCGTGGCCCGTGGCGGGCTCGGCGGGCTCGCCCCCGCCCGCCGCGGGCCCTGGCGCGTCGGCGCGGGCCTCGCCGAGCTCGCCGTGGCCCGCGGCGGGCTCGGCGGGCTCGCCCCCGCCCGCCCCGGGCCCTGGCGCGTCGGCGCGGGCCTCGCCGAGCTCGCCGTGGCCCGCGGCGGGCTCGGCGGGCTCGCCCCCGCCCGCCGCGGGCCCTGGCGCGTCGGCGCGGGCCTCGCCAAGCTCGCCGTGGCCCGCGGCGGGCTCGGCGGGCTCGCCCCCGCCCGCCGCGGGCCCTGGCGCGTCGGCGCGGGCCTCGCCGAGCTCGCCGTGGCCCGCGGCGGGCTCGGCGGGCTCTCCCCCGCCCGCCCCGGGCCCTGGCGCGTCGGGGCGGGCCTCGCCGAGCTCGCCGTGGCCCGCGGCGGGCTCGGCGGGCTCGCCCCCGCCCGCCCCGGCCCTGGCGCGTCGGCGCGGGCCTCGCCGAGCTGGCCGTGGCCCGCGGCGGGCTCGGCGGGCTCGCCCCCGCCCGCCGCGGGCCCTGGCGCGTCGGCGCGGGCCTCGCCGAGCTCGCCGTGGCCCGCGGCGGGCTCGGCGGGCTCGCCCCCGCCCGCCGCGGGCCCTGGCGCGTCGGCGCGGGCCTCGCCGAGCTCGCCGTGGCCCGCGGCGGGCTCGGCGGGCTCTCCCCCGCCCGCCCCGGGCCCTGGCGCGTCGGGGCGGGCCTCGCCGAGCTCGCCGTGGCCCGCGGCGGGCTCGGCGGGCTCGCCCCCGCCCGCCCCGGGCCCTGGCGCGTCCGCGCGGGCCTCGCCGAGCTGGCCGTGGCCCGCGGCGGCTCGGCGGGCTCGCCCCCGCCCGCCGCGGGCCCTGGCGCGTCGGCGCGGGCCTCGCCGAGCTCGCCGTGGCCCGCGGCGGGCTCGGCGGGCTCTCCCCCGCCCGCCGCGGGCCCTGGCGCGTCGGCGCGGGCCTCGCCGAGCTCGCCGTGGTCCGCGGCGGGCTCGGCGGGCTCGCCCCCCGCCCGCCGCGGGCCCTGGCGCGTCGGCGCGGGCCTCGCCGAGCTCGCCGTGGCCCGCGGCGGGCTCGGCGGGCTCGCCCCCGCCCGCCCCGGGCCCTGGCGCGTCGGCACGGGCCTCGCCGAGCTCGCCGTGGCCCGCGCCGGGCTCGGCGGGCTCGCCCCCGCCCGCCCCGGGCCCTGGCGCGTCGGGGCGGGCCTCGCCGAGCTCGCCGTGGCCCGCGCCGGGCCGGGCGGGCTCGCCCCCGCCCGCCGCGGGCCCTGGCGCGTCGGCGCGGGCCTCGCCGAGCTCGCCGTGGCCCGCGCCGAGCTCCCCGGGCTCGCCCCCGCCCGCCGCGGCCCTGGCGCGTCGGCGCGGGCCTCGCCGAGCTCGCCGTGGCCCGCGGCGGGCTCGGCGGGCTCGCCCCCGCCCGTCGCGGGCCCTGGCGCGTCGGCGCGGGCCTCGCCGAGCTCGCCGTGGCCCGCGGCGGGCTCGCGGGCTCGCCCCCGCCCGCGCGGGCCCTGGCGCGTCGGCGCGGGCCTCGCCGAGCTCGCCGTGGCCCGCGGCGGGCTCGGCGGGCTCGCCCCCGCCCGCCCCGGGCCCTGGCGCGTCGTCGCGGGCCTCGCCGAGCTCGCCGTGGCCCGCGGCGGGCTCGGCGGGCTCGCCCCCGCCCGCCGCGGGCCCTGGCGCGTCGGCGCGGGCCTCGCCGAGCTCGCCGTGGCCCGCGGCGGGCTCGGCGGGCTCGCCCCCGCCCGCCGCGGGCCCTGGCGCGTCGGCGCGGGCCTCGCCGAGCTCGCCGTGGCCCGCGGCGGGCTCGGCGGGCTCGCCCCCGCCCGCCGCGGGCCCTGGCGCGTCGGCGCGGGCCTCGCCGAGCTCGCCGTGGCCCGCGGCGGGCTCGGCGGGCTCGCCCCCGCCCGCCCCGGGCCCTGGCGCGTCGGGGCGGGCCTCGCCGAGCTCGCCGTGGCCCGCGGCGGGCTCGGCGGGCTCGCCCCCGCCCGCCCCGGGCCCTGGCGCGTCGGCGCGGGCCTCGCCGAGCTGGCCGTGGCCCGCGGCGGGCTCGGCGGGCTCGCCCCCGCCCGCCGCGGGCCCTGGCGCGTCGGCGCGGGCCTCGCCGAGCTCGCCGTGGCCCGTGGCAGGCTCGGCGGGCTCGCCCCCGCCCGCCGCGGGCCCTGGCGCGTCGGCGCGGGCCTCGCCGAGCTCGCCGTGGCCCGCGGCGGGCTCGGCGGGCTCGCCCCCGCCCGCCCCGGGCCCTGGCGCGTCGGCGCGGGCCTCGCCGAGCTCGCCGTGGCCCGCGGCGGGCTCGGCGGGCTCGCCCCCGCCCGCCCCGGGCCCTGGGGCGTCGGCGTGGGCCTCGCCGAGCTGGCCGTGGCCCGCGGCGGGCTCGGCGGGCTCGCCCCCGCCCGCCGCGGGCCCTGGCGCGTCGGCGCGGGCCTCGCCGAGCTCGCCGTGGCCCGCGGCGGGCTCGGCGGGCTCGCCCCCGCCCGCCGCGGGCCCTGGCGCGTCGGCGCGGGCCTCGCCGAGCTCGCCGTGGCCCGCGGCGGGCTCGGCGGGCTCGCCCCCGCCCGCCCCGGGCCCTGGCGCGTCGGCGCGGGCCTCGCCGAGCTCGCCGTGGCCCGCGGCGGGCTCGGCGGGCTCGCCCCCGCCCGCCCCGGGCCCTGGCGCGTCGGCGCGGGCCTCGCCGAGCTCGCCGTGGCCCGCGCCGGGCTCGGCGGGCTCGCACCCGCCCGCCCCGGGCCCTGGCGCGTCGGCGCGGGCCTCGCCGAGCTCGCCGTGGCCCGCGGCGGGCTCGGCGGGCTCGCCCCCGCCCGCCGCGGGCCCTGGCGCGTCGGCGCGGGCCTCGCCGAGCTCGCCGTGGCCCGCGGCGGGCTCGGCGGGCTCGCCCCCGCCCGCCGCGGGCCCTGGCGCGTCGGCGCGGGCCTCGCCGAGCTCGCCGTGGCCCGCGGCGGGCTCGGCGGGCTCGCCCCCGCCCGCCGCGGGCCCTGGCGCGTCGGGGCGGGCCTCGCCGAGCTCGCCGTGGCCCGCGGCGGGCTCGGCGGGCTCGCCCCCGCCCGCCCCGGGCCCTGGCGCGTCGGCGCGGGCCTCGCCGAGCTGGCCGTGGCCCGCGGCGGGCTCGGCGGGCTCGCCCCCGCCCGCCGCGGGCCCTGGCGCGTCGGCGCGGGCCTCGCCGAGCTCGCCGTGGCCCGTGGCGGGCTCGGCGGGCTCGCCCCCGCCCGCCGCGGGCCCTGGCGCGTCGGCGCGGGCCTCGCTGAGCTCGCCGTGGCCCGCGGCGGGCTCGGCGGGCTCGCCCCCGCCCGCCCCGGGCCCTGGCGCGTCGGCGCGGGCCTCGCCGAGCTCGCCGTGGCCCGCGGCGGGCTCGGCGGGCTCGCCCCCGCCCGCCGCGGGCCCTGGCGCGTCGGCGCGGGCCTCGCCGAGCTCGCCGTGGCCCGCGGCGGGCTCGGCGGGCTCGCCCCCGCCCGCCGCGGGCCCTGGCGCGTCGGCGCGGGCCTCGCCGAGCTCGCCGTGGCCCGCGCCGGGCTCGGCGGGCTCACCCCCGCCCGCCGCGGGCCCTGGCGCGTCGGCGCGGGCCTCGCCGAGCTCGCCGTGGCCCGCGTCGGGCTCGGCGGGCTCGCCCCCGCCCGCCGCGGGCCCTGGCGCGTCGGCGCGGGCCTCGCCGAGCTCGCCGTGGCCCGCGGCGGGCTCGGCGGGCTCGCCCCCGCCCGCCCCGGGCCCTGGCGCGTCGGCGCGGGCCTCGCCGAGCTCGCCGTGGCCCGCGGCGGGCTCGGCGGGCTCGCCCCCGCCCGCCGCGGGCCCTGGCGCGTCGGCGCGGGCCTCGCCGAGCTCGCCGTGGCCCGCGGCGGGCTCGGCGGGCTCGCCCCCGCCCGCCGCGGGCCCTGGCGCGTCGGCGCGGGCCTCGCCGAGCTCGCCGTGGCCCGCGGCGGGCTCGGCGGGCTCGCCCCCGCCCGCCCCGGGCCCTGGCGCGTCGGCGCGGGCCTCGCCGAGCTCGCCGTGGCCCGCGGCGGGCTCGGCGGGCTCGCCCCCGCCCGCCGCGGGCCCTGGCGCGTCGGCGCGGGCCTCGCCGAGCTCGCCGTGGCCCGCAGCGGGCTCGGCGGGCTCTCCCCCGCCCGCCCCGGGCCCTGGCGCGTCGGGGCGGGCCTCGCCGAGCTCGCCGTGGCCCGCGGCGGGCTCGGCGGGCTCGCCCCCGCCCCCGCCCCGGGCCCTGGCGCGTCGGCGCGGGCCTCGCCGAGCTGGCCGTGGCCCGCCGCGGGCTCGGCGGGCTCGCCCCCGCCCGCCGCGGGCCCTGGCGCGTCGGCGCGGGCCTCGCCGAGCTCGCCGTGGCCCGCGGCGGGCTCGGCGGGCTCGCCCCCGCCCGCCCCGGGCCCTGGCGCGTCGGCGCGGGCCTCGCCGAGCTGGCCGTGGCAAGCGGCGGGCTCGGCGGGCTCGCCCCCGCCCGCCGCGGGCCCTGGCGCGTCGGCGCGGGCCTCGCCGAGCTGGCCGTGGCCCGCGGCGGGCTCGGCGGGCTCTCCCCCGCCCGCCCTGGGCCCTGGCGCGTCGGGGCGGGCCTCGCCGAGCTCGCCGTGGCCCGCGGCGGGCTCGGCGGGCTCGCCCCCGCCCGCCCCGGGCCCTGGCGCGTCGGCGCGGGCCTCGCCGAGCTGGCCGTGGCCCGCGGCGGGCTCGGCGGGCTCGCCCCCGCCCGCCGCGGGCCCTGGCGCGTCGGCGCGGGCCTCGCCGAGCTCGCCGTGGCCCGCGGCGGGCTCGGCGGGCTCGCCCCCGCCCGCCGCGGGCCCTGGCGCGTCGGCGCGGGCCTCGCCGAGCTCGCCGTGGCCCGCGGCGGGCTCGGCGGGCTCTCCCCCGCCCGCCCCGGGCCCTGGCGCGTCGGGGCGGGCCTCGCCGAGCTCGCCGTGGCCCGCGGCGGGCTCGGCGGGCTCGCCCCCGCCCGCCCCGGGCCCTGGCGCGTCGGCGCGGGCCTCGCCGAGCTGGCCGTGGCCCGCGGCGGGCTCGGCGGGCTCGCCCCCGCCCGCCGCGGGCCCTGGCGCGTCGGCGCGGGCCTCGCCGAGCTCGCCGTGGCCCGCGGCGGGCTCGGCGGGCTCTCCCCCGCCCGCCGCGGGCCCTGGCGCGTCGGCGCGGGCCTCGCCGAGCTCGCCGTGGTCCGCGGCGGGCTCGGCGGGCTCGCCCCCGCCCGCCGCGGGCCCTGGCGCGTCGGCGCGGGCCTCGCCGAGCTCGCCGTGGCCCGCGGCGGGCTCGGCGGGCTCGCCCCCGCCCGCCCCGGGCCCTGGCGCGTCGGCACGGGCCTCGCCGAGCTCGCCGTGGCCCGCGCCGGGCTCGGCGGGCTCGCCCCCGCCCGCCCCGGGCCCTGGCGCGTCGGCGCGGGCCTCGCCGAGCTCGCCGTGGCCCGCGCCGGGCTCGGCGGGCTCGCCCCAGCCCGCCCCGGGCCCTGGCGCGTCGGCGCGGGCCTCGCCGAGCTCGCCGTGGCCCGCGCCGAGCTCCCCGGGCTCGCCCCCGCCCGCCGCGGGCCCTGGCGCGTCGGCGCGGGCCTCGCCGAGCTCGCCGTGGCCCGCGGCAGGCTCGGCGGGCTCGCCCCCGCCCGCCGCGGGCCCTGGCGCGTCGTCGCGGGCCTCGCCGAGCTCGCCGTGGCCCGCGGCGGGCTCGGCGGGCTCGCCCCCGCCCGCCGCGGGCCCTGGCGCGTCGGCGCGGGCCTCGCCGAGCTCGCCGTGGCCCGCGGCGGGCTCGGCGGGCTCGCCCCCGCCCGCCGCGGGCCCTGGCGCGTCGGCGCGGGCCTCGCCGAGCTCGCCGTGGCCCGCGGCGGGCTCGGCGGGCTCGCCCCCGCCCGCCCCGGGCCCTGGCGCGTCGTCGCGGGCCTCGCCGAGCTCGCCGTGGCCCGCGGCGGGCTCGGCGGGCTCGCCCCCGCCCGTCGCGGGCCCTGGCGCGTCGGCGCGGGCCTCGCCGAGCCCGCCGTGGCCCGCGGCGGGCTCGGCGGGCTCGCCCCCGCCCACCCCGGGCCCTGGCGCGTCGGCGCGGGCCTCGCCGAGCTCGCCGTGGCCCGCGGCGGGCTCGGCGGGCTCGCCCCCGCCCGCCGCGGGCCCTGGCGCGTCGGCGCGGGCCTCGCCGAGCTCGCCGTGGCCCGCGGCAGGCTCGGCGGGCTCGCCCCCGCCCGCCGCGGGCCCTGGCGCGTCGTCGCGGGCCTCGCCGAGCTCGCCGTGGCCCGCGGCGGGCTCGGCGGGCTCGCCCCCGCCCGCCGCGGGCCCTGGCGCGTCGGTGCGGGCCTCGCCGAGCTCGCCGTGGCCCGCGGCGGGCTCGGCGGGCTCGCCCCCGCCCGCCCCGGGCCCTGGCGCGTCGGCGCGGGCCTCGCCGAGCTCGCCGTGGCCCGCGGCGGGCTCGGCGGGCTCGCCCCCGCCCGCCCCGGGCCCTGGCGCGTCGTCGCGGGCCTCGCCGAGCTCGCCGTGGCCCGCGGCGGGCTCGGCGGGCTCGTCCCCGCCCGCCCCGGGCCCTGGCGCGTCGGCGCGGGCCTCGCCGAGCTCGCCGTGGCCCGCGGCGGGCTCGGCGGGCTCGCCCCCGCCCGCCGCGGGCCCTGGCGCGTCGGCGCGGGCCTCGCCGAGCTCGCCGTGGCCCGCGCCGGGCTCGGCGGGCTCGCCCCCGCCCGCCGCGGGCCTGGCGCGTCGGCGCGGGCCTCGCCGAGCTCGCCGTGGCCCGCGCCGGGCTCGGCGGGCTCGCCCCGCCCGCCGCGGGCCCTGGCGCGTCGGGGCGGGCCTCGCCGAGCTCGCCGTGGCCCGCGGCGGGCTCGGCGGGCTCGCCCCCGCCCGCCGCGGGCCCTGGCGCGTCGGCGCGGGCCTCGCCGAGCTCGCCGTGGCCCGCGGCGGGCTCGGCGGGCTCGCCCCCGCCCGCCGCGGGCCCTGGCGCGTCGGCGCGGGCCTCGCCGAGCTCGCCGTGGCCCGCGCCGGGCTCGGCGGGCTCGCCCCCGCCCGCCGCGGGCCCTGGCGCGTCGGGGCGGGCCTCGCCGAGCTCGCCGTGGCCCGCGGCGGGCTCGGCGGGCTCGCCCCCGCCCGCCCCGGGCCCTGGCGCGTCGGCGCGGGCCTCGCCGAGCTGGCCGTGGCCCGCGGCGGGCTCGGCGGGCTCGCCCCCGCCCGCCGCGGGCCCTGGCGCGTCGGCGCGGGCCTCGCCGAGCTCGCCGTGGCCCGCGGCGGCTCGGCGGGCTCGCCCCCGCCCGCCCCGGGCCCTGGCGCGTCGGCGCGGGCCTCGCCGAGCTCGCCGTGGCCCGCGCCGGGCTCGGCGGGCTCGCCCCCGCCCGCCCCGGGCCCTGGCGCGTCGGCGCGGGCCTCGCCGAGCTCGCCGTGGCCCGCGGCGGGCTCGGCGGGCTCGCCCCCGCCCGCCGCGGGCCCTGGCGCGTCGGCGCGGGCCTCGCCGAGCTCGCCGTGGCCCGCGGCGGGCTCGGCGGGCTCGCCCCCGCCCGCCGCGGGCCCTGGCGCGTCGGCGCGGGCCTCGCCGAGCTCGCCGTGGCCCGCGGCGGGCTCGGCGGGCTCGTCCCCCGCCCGCCCCGGGCCCTGGCGCGTCGGCGCGGGCCTCGCCGAGCTCGCCGTGGCCCGCGGCGGGCTCGGCGGGCTCGCCCCCGCCCGCCCCGGGCCCTGGCGCGTCGGCGCGGGCCTCGCCGAGCTCGCCGTGGCCCGCGGCGGGCTCGGCGGGCTCGCACCCGCCCGCCCCGGGCCCTGGCGCGTCGGCGCGGGCCTCGCCGAGCTCGCCGTGGCCCGCGGCGGGCTCGGCGGGCTCGCCCCCGCCCGCCGCGGGCCCTGGCGCGTCGGCGCGGGCCTCGCCGAGCTCGCCGTGGCCCGCGGCGGGCTCGGCGGGCTCGCCCCCGCCCGCCGCGGGCCCTGGCGCGTCGGCGCGGGCCTCGCCGAGCTCGCCGCGGCCCGCGGCGGGCTCGGCGGGCTCGCCCCCGCCCGCCGCGGGCCCTGGCGCGTCGGCGCGGGCCTCGCCGAGCTCGCCGTGGCCCGCGGCGGGCTCGGCGGGCTCGCCCCCGCCCGCCGCGGGCCCTGGCGCGTCGGCGCGGGCCTCGCCGAGCTGGCCGTGGCCCGCGGCGGGCTCGGCGGGCTCGCCCCCGCCCGCCCCGGGCCCTGGCGCGTCGGCGCGGGCCTCGCCGAGCTCGCCGTGGCCCGTGGCAGGCTCGGCGGGCTCGCCCCCGCCCGCCGCGGGCCCTGGCGCGTCGGCGCGGGCCTCGCCGAGCTCGCCGTGGCCCGCGCCGGGCTCGGCGGGCTCGCCCCCGCCCGCCCCGGGCCCTGGCGCGTCGGCGCGGGCCTCGCCGAGCTCGCCGTGGCCCGCGGCGGGCTCGGCGGGCTCGCCCCCGCCCGCCGCGGGCCCTGGCGCGTCGGCGCGGGCCTCGCCGAGCTCGCCGTGGCCCGCGGCGGGCTCGGCGGGCTCGCCCCCGCCCGCCGCGGGCCCTGGCGCGTCGGCGCGGGCCTCGCCGAGCTCGCCGTGGCCCGCGCCGGGCTCGGCGGGCTCGCCCCCGCCCGCCGCGGGCCCTGGCGCGTCGGCGCGGGCCTCGCCGAGCTCGCCGTGGTCCGCGGCGGGCTCGGCGGGCTCGCCCCCGCCCGCCGCGGGCCCTGGCGCGTCGGCGCGGGCCTCGCCGAGCTCGCCGTGGCCCGCGGCGGGCTCGGCGGGCTCGCCCCCGCCCGCCGCGGGCCCTGGCGCGTCGGCGCGGGCCTCGCCGAGCTCGCCGTGGCCCGCGGCGGGCTCGGCGGGCTCACCCCCGCCCGCCGCGGGCCCTGGCGCGTCGGCGCGGGCCTCGCCGAGCTCGCCGTGGCCCGCGTCGGGCTCGGCGGGCTCGCCCCGCCCGCCGCGGGCCCTGGCGCGTCGGCGCGGGCCTCGCCGAGCTCGCCGTGGCCCGCGGCGGGCTCGGCGGGCTCGCCCCCGCCCGCCGCGGGCCCTGGCGCGTCGGCGCGGGCCTCGCCGAGCTCGCCGTGGCCCGCGGCGGGCTCGGCGGGCTCTCCCCCGCCCGCCCCGGGCCCTGGCGCGTCGGCGCGGGCCTCGCCGAGCTCGCCGTGGCCCGCGGCGGGCTCGGCGGGCTCGCCCCCGCTAGCCGCGGGCCCTGGCGCGTCGGCGCGGGCCTCGCCGAGCTCGCCGTGGCCCGCGGCGGGCTCGGCGGGCTCGCACCCGCCCGCCCCGGGCCCTGGCGCGTCGGCGCGGGCCTCGCCGAGCTCGCCGTGGCCCGCGGCGGGCTCGGCGGGCTCGCCCCGCCCGCCGCGGGCCCTGGCGCGTCGGCGCGGGCCTCGCCGAGCTCGCCGTGGCCCGCGGCGGGCTCGGCGGGCTCGCCCCCGCCCGCCGCGGGCCCTGGCGCGTCGGCGCGGGCCTCGCCGAGCTCGCCGCGGCCCGCGGCGGGCTCGGCGGGCTCGCCCCCGCCCGCCGCGGGCCCTGGCGCGTCGGCGCGGGCCTCGCCGAGCTCGCCGTGGCCCGCGGCGGGCTCGGCGGGCTCGCCCCCGCCCGCCGCGGGCCCTGGCGCGTCGGCGCGGGCCTCGCCGAGCTGGCCGTGGCCCGCGGCGGGCTCGGCGGGCTCGCCCCCGCCCGCCGCGGGCCCTGGCGCGTCGGCGCGGGCCTCGCCGAGCTCGCCGTGGCCCGTGGCAGGCTCGGCGGGCTCGCCCCCGCCCGCCGCGGGCCCTGGCGCGTCGGCGCGGGCCTCGCCGAGCTCGCCGTGGCCCGCGCCGGGCTCGGCGGGCTCGCCCCCGCCCGCCCCGGGCCCTGGCGCGTCGGCGCGGGCCTCGCCGAGCTCGCCGTGGCCCGCGGCGGGCTCGGCGGGCTCGCCCCCGCCCGCCGCGGGCCCTGGCGCGTCGGCGCGGGCCTCGCCGAGCTCGCCGTGGCCCGCGGCGGGCTCGGCGGGCTCGCCCCCGCCCGCCGCGGGCCCTGGCGCGTCGGCGCGGGCCTCGCCGAGCTCGCCGTGGCCCGCGCCGGGCTCGGCGGGCTCGCCCCGCCCGCCGCGGGCCCTGGCGCGTCGGCGCGGGCCTCGCCGAGCTCGCCGTGGTCCGCGGCGGGCTCCGGCGGGCTCGCCCCCGCCCGCCGCGGGCCCTGGCGCGTCGGCGCGGGCCTCGCCGAGCTCGCCGTGGCCCGCGGCGGGCTCGGCGGGCTCGCCCCCGCCCGCCGCGGGCCCTGGCGCGTCGGCGCGGGCCTCGCCGAGCTCGCCGTGGCCCGCGGCGGGCTCGGCGGGCTCACCCCCGCCCGCGCGGGCCCTGGCGCGTCGGCGCGGGCCTCGCCGAGCTCGCCGTGGCCCGCGTCGGGCTCGGCGGGCTCGCCCCCGCCCGCCGCGGGCCCTGGCGCGTCGGCGCGGGCCTCGCCGAGCTCGCCGTGGCCCGCGGCGGGCTCGGCGGGCTCGCCCCCGCCCGCCGCGGGCCCTGGCGCGTCGGCGCGGGCCTCGCCGAGCTCGCCGTGGCCCGCGGCGGGCTCGGCGGGCTCTCCCCCGCCCGCCCCGGGCCCTGGCGCGTCGGCGCGGGCCTCGCCGAGCTCGCCGTGGCCCGCGGCGGGCTCGGCGGGCTCGCCCCCGCTAGCCGCGGGCCCTGGCGCGTCGGCGCGGGCCTCGCCGAGCTGGCCGTGGCCCGCCGCGGGCTCGGCGGGCTCGCCCCCGCCCGCCGCGGGCCCTGGCGCGTCGGCGCAGGCCTCGCCGAGCTCGCCGTGGCCCGCGGCGGGCTCGGCGGGGCTCGCCCCGCCCGCCGCGGGCCCTGGCGCGTCGGCGCGGGCCTCGCCGAGCTGGCCGTGGCAAGCGGCGGGCTCGGCGGGCTCGCCCCCGCCCGCCGCGGGCCCTGGCGCGTCGGCGCGGGCCTCGCCGAGCTCGCCGTGGCCCGCGGCGGGCTCGGCGGGCTCGCCCCCGCCCGCCCCGGGCCCTGGCGCGTCGGGGCGGGCCTCGCCGAGCTCGCCGTGGCCCGCGGCGGGCTCGGCGGGCTCGCCCCCGCCCGCCCCGGGCCCTGGCGCGTCGGCGCGGGCCTCGCCGAGCTGGCCGTGGCCCGCGGCGGGCTCGGCGGGCTCGCCCCCGCCCGCCGCGGGCCCTGGCGCGTCGGCGCGGGCCTCGCCGAGCTCGCCGTGGCCCGCGGCGGGCTCCGCGGGCTCGCCCCCGCCCGCCGCGGCCCTGGCGCGTCGGGGCGGGCCTCGCCGAGCTCGCCGTGGCCCGCGCCGGGCTCGGCGGGCTCTCCCCCGCCCGCCCCGGGCCCTGGCGCGTCGGGGCGGGCCTCGCCGAGCTGGCCGTGGCCCGCGGCGGGCTCGGCGGGCTCGCCCCCGCCCGCCCGGGCCCTGGCGCGTCAGCGCGGGCCTCGCCGAGCTCGCCGTGGCCCGCGGCGGGCTCGGCGGGCTCGCCCCCGCCCGCCGCGGGCCCTGGCGCGTCGGCGCGGGCCTCGCCGAGCTCGCCGTGGCCCCGCGGCGGGCTCGGCGGGCTCGCCCCCGCCCGCCGCGGGCCCTGGCGCGTCGGCGCGGGCCTCGCCGAGCTCGCCGTGGCCCGCGGCGGGCTCGGCGGGCTCTCCCCGCCCGCCCCGGGCCCTGGCGCGTCGGGGCGGGCCTCGCCGAGCTCGCCGTGGCCCGCGGCGGGCTCGGCGGGCTCGCCCCCGCCCGCCCCGGGCCCTGGCGCGTCGGCGCGGGCCTCGCCGAGCTGGCCGTGGCCCGCGGCGGGCTCGGCGGGCTCGCCCCCGCCCGCCGCGGGCCCTGGCGCGTCGGCGCGGGCCTCGCCGAGCTCGCCGTGGCCCGCGGCGGGCTCGGCGGGCTCGCCCCCGCCCGCCGCGGGCCCTGGCGCGTCGGCGCGGGCCTCGCCGAGCTCGCCGTGGTCCGCGGCGGGCTCGGCGGGCTCGCCCCCGCCCGCCGCGGGCCCTGGCGCGTCGGCGCGGGCCTCGCCGAGCTCGCCGTGGCCCGCGGCGGGCTCGGCGGGCTCGCCCCCGCCCGCCCCGGGCCCTGGCGCGTCGGCACGGGCCTCGCCGAGCTCGCCGTGGCCCGCGCCGGGCTCGGCGGGCTCGCCCCCGCCCGCCCCGGGCCCTGGCGCGTCGGCGCGGGCCTCGCCGAGCTCGCCGTGGCCCGCGCCGGGCTCGGCGGGCTCGCCCCCGCCCGCCCCGGGCCCTGGCGCGTCGGCGCGGGCCTCGCCGAGCTCGCCGTGGCCCGCGCCGAGCTCCCCGGGCTCGCCCCCGCCCGCCGCGGGCCCTGGCGCGTCGGCGCGGGCCTCGCCGAGCTCGCCGTGGCCCGCGGCGGGCTCGGCGGGCTCGCCCCCGCCCGTCGCGGGCCCTGGCGCGTCGGCGCGGGCCTCGCCGAGCCCGCCGTGGCCCGCGGCAGGCTCGGCGGGCTCGCCCCCGCCCACCCCGGGCCCTGGCGCGTCGGCGCGGGCCTCGCCGAGCTCGCCGTGGCCCGCGGCGGGCTCGGCGGGCTCGCCCCCGCCCGCCGCGGGCCCTGGCGCGTCGGCGCGGGCCTCGCCGAGCTCGCCGTGGCCCGCGGCAGGCTCGGCGGGCTCGCCCCCGCCCGCCGCGGGCCCTGGCGCGTCGGCGCGGGCCTCGCCGAGCTCGCCGTGGCCCGCGGCGGGCTCGGCGGGCTCGCCCCCGCCCGCCGCGGGCCCTGGCGCGTCGGCGCGGGCCTCGCCGAGCTCGCCGTGGCCCGCGGCGGGCTCGGCGGGCTCGCCCCCGCCCGCCGCGGGCCCTGGCGCGTCGGCGCGGGCCTCGCCGAGCTCGCCGTGGCCCGCGGCGGGCTCGGCGGGCTCGCCCCCGCCCGCCCCGGGCCCTGGCGCGTCGGCGCGGGCCTCGCCGAGCTCGCCGTGGCCCGCGCCGGGCTCGGCGGGCTCGCCCCCGCCCGCCCCGGGCCCTGGCGCGTCGTCGCGGGCCTCGCCGAGCTCGCCGTGGCCCGCGGCGGGCTCGGCGGGCTCGTCCCCGCCCGCCCCGGGCCCTGGCGCGTCGGCGCGGGCCTCGCCGAGCTCGCCGTGGCCCGCGGCGGGCTCGGCGGGCTCGCCCCCGCCCGCCGCGGGCCCTGGCGCGTCGGCGCGGGCCTCGCCGAGCTCGCCGTGGCCCGCGGCGGGCTCGGCGGGCTCGCCCCCGCCCGCCGCGGGCCCTGGCGCGTCGGCGCGGGCCTCGCCGAGCTCGCCGTGGCCCGCGGCGGGCTCGGCGGGCTCGCCCCCGCCCGCCCCGGGCCCTGGCGCGTCGGGGCGGGCCTCGCCGAGCTCGCCGTGGCCCGCGGCGGGCTCGGCGGGCTCGCCCCCGCCCGCCCCGGGCCCTGGCGCGTCGGCGCGGGCCTCGCCGAGCTGGCCGTGGCCCGCGGCGTGCTCGGCGGGCTCGCCCCCGCCCGCCGCGGGCCCTGGCGCGTCGGTGCGGGCCTCGCCGAGCTCGCCGTGGCCCGTGGCGGGCTCGGCGGGCTCGCCCCCGCCCGCCGCGGGCCCTGGCGCGTCGGCGCGGGCCTCGCCGAGCTCGCCGTGGCCCGCGGCGGGCTCGGCGGGCTCGCCCCCGCCCGCCGCGGGCCCTGGCGCGTCGGCGCGGGCCTCGCCGAGCTCGCCGTGGCCCGCGCCGGGCTCGGCGGGCTCGCCCCCGCCCGCCGCGGGCCCTGGCGCGTCGGCGCGGGCCTCGCCGAGCTCGCCGTGGCCCGCGGCGGGCTCGGCGGGCTCGCCCCCGCCCGCCCCGGGCCCTGGCGCGTCGGCGCGGGCCTCGCCGAGCTCGCCGTGGCCCGCAGCAGGCTCGGCGGGCTCGCCCCCGCCCGCCCCGGGCCCTGGCGCGTCGGCGCGGGCCTCGCCGAGCTCGCCGTGGCCCGCGGCGGGCTCGGCGGGCTCGCCCCCGCCCGCCCCGGGCCCTGGCGCGTCGACGCGGGCCTCGCCGAGCTCGCCGTGGCCCGCGGCGGGCTCGGCGGGCTCGCCCCCGCCCGCCGCGGGCCCTGGCGCGTCGGCGCGGGCCTGGCCGAGCTCGCCGTGGCCCGCGGCGGGCTCGGCGGGCTCGCCCCCGCCCGCCGCGGGCCCTGGCGCGTCAGCGCGGGCCTCGCCGAGCTCGCCGTGGCCCGCGGCGGGCTCGGCGGGCTCGCCCCCGTCCGCCGCGAGCCCTGGCGCGTCGGCGCGGGCCTCGCCGAGCTCGCCGTGGCCCGCGGCGGGCTCGGCGGGCTCGCCCCCGCCCGCCGCGGGCCCTGGCGCGTCGGCGCGGGCCTCGCCGAGCTCGCCGTGGCCCGCGGCGGGCTCGGCGGGCTCGCCCCTGCCCGTCGCGGGCCCTGGCACGTCGGCGCGGGGCCTCGCCGAGCTCGCCGCGGCCCGCGGCGGGCTCGGCGGGCTCGCCCCCGCCCGCCCCGGGCCCTGGCGCGTCGGCGCGGGCCTCGCCGAGCTCGCCGTGGCCCGCGGCGGGCTCGGCGGGCTCGCACCCGCCCGCCCCGGGCCCTGGCGCGTCGGCGCGGGCCTCGCCGAGCTCGCCGTGGCCCGCGGCGGGCTCGGCGGGCTCGCCCCCGCCCGCCGCGGGCCCTGGCGCGTCGGCGCGGGCCTCGCCGAGCTCGCCGTGGCCCGCGGCGGGCTCGGCGGGCTCGCCCCCGCCCGCCGCGGGCCCTGGCGCGTCGGCGCGGGCCTCGCCGAGCTCGCCGTGGCCCGCGGCGGCTCGGCGGGCTCGCCCCCGCCCGCCGCGGGCCCTGGCGCGTCGGGGCGGGCCTCGCCGAGCTCGCCGTGGCCCGCGGCGGGCTCGGCGGGCTCGCCCCCGCCCGCCCCGGGCCCTGGCGCGTCGGCGCGGGCCTCGCCGAGCTCGCCGTGGCCTGCGGCGGGCTCGGCGGGCTCGCCCCCGCCCGCCCCGGGCCCTGGCGCGTCGGCGCGGGCCTCGCCGAGCTCGCCGTGGCCCGCGGCGGGCTCGGCGGGCTCGCCCCCGCCCGCCGCGGGCCCTGGCGCGTCGGCGCGGGCCTCGCCGAGCTCGCCGTGGCCCGCGGCGGGCTCGGCGGGCTCGCCCCCGCCCGCCGCGGGCCCTGGCGCGTCGGCGCGGGCCTCGCCGAGCTCGCCGTGGCCCGCGCGGGCTCGGCGGGCTCGCCCCCGCCCGCCGCGGGCCCTGGCGCGTCGGCGCGGGCCTCGCCGAGCTCGCCGTGGCCCGCGGCGGGCTCGGCGGGCTCGCCCCCGCCCGCCCCGGGCCCTGGCGCGTCGGCGCGGGCCTCGCCGAGCTCGCCGTGGCCCGCAGCAGGCTCGGCGGGCTCGCCCCCGCCCGCCCCGGGCCCTGGCGCCGTCGGCGCGGGCCTCGCCGAGCTCGCCGTGGCCCGCGGCGGGCTCGGCGGGCTCGCCC
>NW_027182737.1:0-50466 GCF_040807025.1 Struthio camelus
GGGGTGCCCTGGTGGGGTGCATTGAGGGTGCATGGGTGCATTAGGGTGCCTTGATGGGGTGCATCGGGGGTGCATGGGTGCTTTGGGGTGCATTGGAGAGCATGGGTGTTTTGGGAGGGGGGGTGAATGGGTGCTGTAGGGTGAGCCAGGGTGAGCATGGGTGCACACGGGGGGGTGTGCATGGGTGCACTGGGGGTGCATGGGTGCTCCGAGGCACTTCAGGGGGTGCATGGGTGTTTTAGGGTGCCCTGATGGGGTGCATCAGGGGGGTGCATGGGTGTTTTTGGGGTGCCCTGGTGGGGTGCATGGCTGCATGGGGAGAGCACGGGTGTTTGGGGGGGGTGCATGGGTGCTGTAGGGTGAGCCAGGGTGGGCATGGGTGCACCGGGGGTTGCATGGGTGCACGTGGGTGTGCATGGGTGCATTGGGGTGTGTGTAGGTGTGCATGGGTGCCCTGGGGCATGCATGGGTGCATGTGGGTGTGCACATGGGTGTGCATGGGTGCCCTGGCGTGTGCGTAGGTGTGCATGGGTGCCCCGAGGCGTGCGTGGGTGCACGTGGGTGTGCATGGGTGTGCATGGGTGCTCCAGGGCATGCATGGGTGCACGTGGGTGTGGATGGGTGCTCTGGGGCGTGCGTGGGTGTCTCAGGGTGTGCTTGGGTGCACATGGGGGTGCATGGGTGCCTCAGGGTGTGCATGGGTGCTCTGGGGCATACATGGGTGCAGGTGGGTGTCTCGGGCGTGTGCACGGGTGCCCCGGGGTGTGCGTGGGTGCATGTGGGTGTCTCAGGGTGAGCATGGGTGCACATGGGTGCCTCGGGACAGGCATGTACATGGGTGCATTTGCACGTGCTGGGGGGGCACCCAAGGGTGCTGAGACACTCACGGGTGCTGGGGGCTTATGGGGACCTATAGGAGCTGAAGGGGCCCATGGGTGCTAGGGAGGGGGTCACGGTGGGTCCATAGTTGCCATGAAGGACCCATGGGTGCTGGGGGGGGTTGTCAGGACCCATGGGCACTGGGGGGGGCAAGGGTGCTGGGAGGAGGTCTATGGGTGCTGGGAGGGGGTCTAGGGACCCATGGGTGCTGGGGGTGTGTGGGTTCTGGAAGCTACAGGGATCTCATGGGTGCTGGGGGGGGAACTCAAGGGTGCCAGGGGGGTTAGGGACACCCATGGGTGCTGTGGAGAGGAGGCTGTGGGTGCTGAGGGCTTATAGGGGGTCATGGGTGCTGGGGTGGGGGGGTTACAGGTACCCATGGGTGCTGGGGGGGCTGCAGGGATCTATGGGTGCTGGGGGGGGCTCCAAGGACCAATAGCTGCTGGGGGGGTTACAGGCACCCATGGGCGCTGGGGGGGGCTACAGGGATCTATGGGTGCTGGAGGGGGTTACAGGCACCCATGGGCGCTGGGGGGGGCTACAGGGATCCATGGGTGCTGGAGGGGGTTGCAGGCACCCATGGGCGCTGGGGGGGCTACAGGGATCCATGGGTGCTTGGGGGGGTTACAGGCACCCATGGGCGCTGGGGGGGGCCTGCAGGGCCTGGGGGGGTGGTGGGTGCTGAGGGTCACGGGGGGTGACGGAGGCGGGGGGGTGGCCAGCACCCGCGGGTGCCCCCAATCCCCGCTGGCAGCCGGATGCAATTATCCAAATGGCCGTTAATTGCGCCCTAATTCCTCCTCCCCCCCCCCCCCGCTGGCCCGGACGCCTGGGCCCCTGCCAGAGGTGGGGGCGGGTCAGGGTTGGGGGGGGGGCGAGCCGGACACCTGGGTCCCTCCGCCAGTCACCGCGGGTGGGGTGGGGGGGGGGCGTCCCCCCCGGACGCCGGGGCCCCATCACCCTCCCCCCCCAGATGTGTCACCCTCAGACACCTGGGTCCCATCAACCCCCAGACGTGTCACCCTTCCCCGGACGCCTGGGCCCTGACACCCCCCCCTCCCCGGACGCCTGGGCCCTGTCACCCTCCCCTGGACGCCTGGGCCCTGTCACCCCCCCCGGACGCCTGGGCCCCATCACCCCCCGGATGCCTGGGCCCCGTCACCCTCCCCCGGACGCCTGGGCCCTGTCACCCCCCCAGATGCCTGGGCCCTGTCACCCTCCCCCGGACGCCTGGGCCCTGTCACCCCCCGCCCCCGGACGCCTGGGCCCCATCACCCCCCGGATGCCTGGGCCCCGTCACCCTCCCCCGGATGCCTGGGCCCTGTCACCCCGCCTCCCCCCCTCCCCCCGCCCGATGCCTGGGCCCTGGCACCCCGCCCGGACGCCTGGGCCCTGTCACATCCCCCCCCCCCAATGCCTGGGCCCTGTCACCCCCCACCCCCAGATGCCTGGGCCCTGCCACCCTCCCCCGGACGCCTGGGACCCATCACCCTCCCCCGGATGCCTGGGCCCTGTCACCCTCCCCGGACGCCTGGGCCCTGTCACCCTCCCCCGGACGCCTGGGCCCTGTCACCCTCCCCCCCCCAGATGCCTGGGCCCTGTCACCCTCCCCCGGACGCCTGGGCCCTGTCACCCTCCCCCGGATGCCTGGGCCCCACCACCCTCCCCGGACGCCTGGGCCCTGTCACCCTCCCCCGGACGCCTGGGCCCTGTCACCCCCCCAGATGCCTGGGCCCTGTCACCCTCCCCGGACGCCTGGGCCCCGTCACCCTCCCCCGGACGCCTGGGCCCTGTCACCCCCCCAGATGCCTGGGCCCTGTCACCCTCCCCCGGATGCCTGGGCCCTGTCACCCCCCCCCCCGGACACCTGGGCCCCATCACCCCCCCGGATGCCTGGGCCCTGTCACCCCCCTCCCGGACGCCTGGGCCCCATCACCCCCCCGGATGCCTGGGCCCTGTCACCCCGCCTCCCCCCCCCCCGCCCGATGCCTGGGCCCTGTCACCCCCCCCCCGGATGCCTGGGCCCCACCACCCTCCCCTGGACGCCTGGGCCCCATCACCCTCCCCCGGATGCCTGGGCCCCACCACCCTCCCCTGGACGCCTGGGCCCCGCCACCCTCCCCCGGATGCCTGGGCCCCGCCACCCTCCTCCGGATGCCTGGGCCCTGTCACCCTCCCCGGACGCCTGGGCCCTGTCACCCTCCCCTGGACGCCTGGGCCCCGCCACCCCCTCCCCCCGGACGCCTGGGCCCGGCAGCGGTGCTGGAGGCGTTTATTGGGGGGCACCCAGGGGTGCTGGGCTCAGGCCTCGGGGGGCAGCGGCTGGTCCAGCCCCTCCACGGCCTCCAGGAAGCTCCGCGGCGTCAGGATGTGGCTGGAGCCTGGGGGGGGACACGGGCCATGGGGGACATGGGGGACACCGGGGGGACATGAGTGATGGGGGGACACGGGGGGGACACGGGGGACACCAGGGGGACATGAGTGATGGGGGGACACGGGGGGGACCAGGGGGACATGGGCAATGGGGGACACAGGGGACACCAGGGGGACATGGGGGACATGAATGATGGGGGGACATGGGGATATGGGTGATGGGGGACACGGGGGACACCAGGGGGACATGGGGACATGAGTGATGGGGGGACACGGGGGGGACACGGGGGACACCAGGGGGACATGAGTGATGGGGGGACACGGGGGGGACATGGGCCATGGGGGACACGGGGGACACCAGGGGGACATGGGGGACATGAGTGATGGGGGGACACGGGGGGACACGGGGGGGACATGGGGGACACCAGGGGGACATGAGTGATGGGGGGACACGGGGGGGCCATGGGCCATGGGGGACACGGGGGACACCAGGGGGACATGGGGACATGAGTGATGGGGGGACACGGGGGGGACACCAGGGGGACATGGGACACAGGTGATGGAGGCACAGGGGTGACATGGATGATGAGGGCACATTAGTGACATTAGGGTGACACGGTAGGTGATGGGGGACATGGGTGACACCTGGGTGACACCAAGGGGACATGGGTGATTGGGGGAACATGGGGGACACTGTGGTGACACAGGTGACGGGGAGATATGGGTGACACCAAGGCGACACTGGTGATGGGATATGGGTGACAGACACCAAGGGGACCCGGGGGACATGAGAGATGGGGGGACGTGGGTGACACCAAGGCGACACTGGTGATGGGATATGGGTGACAGACACCAAGGGGACACGGGGGACATGAGAGATGGGGGGACGTGGGCGACCCCCGGGTGACACAGGTGACGGGACCCGGGTGACGCCGCGGCGGTGGGGGGGGGACACACGGGTGACGCAGTGGGGGGGCCCCGGCGTCCGGGGGGGACTCACCGAGCAGGACGGGGGCGCCGGGTGCCACCTCGTAGGCGCAGCGGGTCTCGGCCAGCGCCGCCCCCCCCAGCAGGAAGAGCAGCACCCGGGGGGCACCCGCCACCGCCGCCCCCGCCGCCGCCCCCCCCCGGCCCCGGTGCCACTGCCCGAAGCGGGCGCTGGCGGGGGTGAGGGGGGGGTGAGTCACGTGACCTCTTCTCCTCCCCCCCCAGCACCCAGGGACCCCCCCGGGTCATCCCAAGTCCCTCCATGTCCCACCATGTCCCACCATGTCCCTCCATGTCCCCCCGTGTCCCCCCATGTCCCTCCACATCACTCATGTCCCTCCATGTCCCACCATGTCCCACCATGTCCCCCATGTCCCTCATGTCCCTCCATGTTCCCCCATGTCCCCCCATGTCCCACCATGTTCTCCATGTCCCTTATGTCCCACCATGTCTCTCCACGTCCCACCCTCCATGTTCTCCATGTCCCACCATGTCCCCCCCGTGTCCCCCCATGTCCCACCATGTCCCTCATATCCCACCATGTTCCTCCATGTCCCTCATGTCCTCCCATGTCCCTCCATGTCCTCCCATGTTCCTCATGTCCCACCATGTCCCCCCATGTCCCTCATGTCCCTCATGTCCCCCCATGTCCCTCCATGTCCCACCATGTCCTTCCATGTCTCAACATGTCCCATGTCCCCCATGTCCCAACATGTCCCTCATGTCCCCCCATGTCCCCACATGTCCCTCCATGTCCCACCATGTTCCCCATGTCCCACTATGTCCCTCATGTCCTCCCATGTCCCTCCATGTCCCCCATGTCCCAACATGTCCCCCATGTCTCTCCATGTCCCACCATGTCCCTCATGTCATCCCATGTCCTACCATGTCCCACCATGTTCCTCATGTCCCTCCATGTTCCTCATGTCCCTCCATGTCCCCCATATCCCAACATGTCCCTCCATGTCCCCCCATGTCCCTCATGTCCTCTCATGTCCCACCATGTCCCACCACGTCCCCCCTGTCCCCCCGGGTCCCCACCTGACAGCAGCCTGGGTGCTGGGGGGGGTGGCGGGGGGGCACACGAAGGGCCACTGCTCCGGATCCAGCCGGTCCTCCAGGGCGTCCTGCCACCACCCCAGCACCCATGGGTGGGGCCGCGCCACCCTGCGCCCTCCCGGGGCTCCTGTCCACTCCCTGGGGGGTCCCTGTCCCCACCCTGGGGGTCCCGTCCCCTCCCCGGGGGATCCCCATCACCTATGTCCTTCCCTGGGGTCCCCATCACCCACACGTCCCCTCCTGCGGGTCCCCGTCACCCATGTCCCCTCCCTGGGGTCTCCGTCACCCATGTCTCCTCCCTGGGCTTCCCTGTCACCCGCATCCCTTCCCCAGCTCCCTGTCACCCACACCCCCATCCTGGGTGTCCCCGTCACCCATGTCCCCTCCTGGGGGTCCCTGTCACCCACATCCCCATCCTGGGTGTCCCGGTCACCCATGTCCCTTCCCCGGGGTCCTCATCACCCACACGCCCATCCTGGGGGTCCCCATCACCCATGTCCCTCCCTGGGGCCCCCGTCACCCATGTCCCCTCCCTGGGGTCCTCATCACCCACACGCCCATCCTGGGGGTCCCCATCACCCACGTTCCTCCCTGGGGTCCCCATCATTCACATCCCCATCTGGGTGTCCCCATCACCCATGTCCCTCCCTGGGGTCCCCGTCACCCATGTCCCCTCCCTGAGGGTCCCCGGCCCCCCGCGGCCCCGGCCCCGCACCTCCAGGACGTCCTTGATGGCCGGGCTCCAGCGTGACAGCTGGTAGGTGGCCTGGGGCCGCTGCCGCACCTCGGGGCGCAGCCGCCCGCTCTGCGCCGGGCGCCCCATGGGTGCTGGCACCCTGCACCCAGCACCCGCACGGGGCGCCCGCGCTCGGCACCCCTGGGCTGCTCGGGGTGACCGGGGGGTGGACAGGGGGGACCCAGGGGTGCCCAGGGGGTGCAGGGTGCCCAGGAGGGTGGTTGCAGGTGCAGGGTGCCCGTGGGTGCCAGGGTGCCCATGGGTGCCCAGGAGGTGGCTGTGGGTGCAGGGGGGACCCGGGGGTGCCCAGGGTGCCCAGGAGGGTGGTTGTAGGTGCAGGGTGCCCATGGGTGCCAGGGTGCCCATGGGTGCCCAGGAGGTGGCTGTGGGTGCAGGGGGGACCCGGGGGTGCCCGGGGGGTGCGGGGTGCCCGGGGCGGGTGGTTATGGGTGCAGGGGGTCCCAGGGGGTGCAGGGTGCCCGGAGGGTGGTTGTGGGTGCGGGGTGGGCTCAGGCGTGCCCAGGGGGTGCAGGGGTGGTGGCCGTGGGTGCCCGGAGGGTGACTGTGGGTGCCGGGGGTGCCGGGGGGGTGACTGTGGGTGCAGGGTGCCCAGGAGTGCCCAGGGGGTGGGTGTGGGTGCTGGGGTGCTCGTGGATGCAGAGGTTGCCCATGGGTGCCCAGGGGGTGGCTGTGAGTGCCCAGGGGGTGTCCGGGGGTGCCAGGGTGGTGGCTGTGGGTGCCCAGAGGGTGCGCGTGGGTGCTGGGGGGTGCCCATGGGTGAAGGGGGGAGTGCCCGTGGGTGCCCAGGGGGTGGCTGTGGGTGCCGGGGGTGCCCAGGGATGCCAGGGTGGTGGCTGTGGGTCCCCAGCGGGTGGCTGTGGGTGCCGGGGGGTGCCCATGGGTGAAGGGGGGGTGCCCGTGGGTCCCCAGGGGGTGGCTGTGGGTGGCCAGGGGGTGGCCAGGGGGTGGCAGGCTGGTGGCCTTGGGTGCAGGGTGCCCAGGGGTGCCCGCAGGGGGGCCCGGGAGGTGGTGGGTGCCGGGGGGGGGGCCAGGCTATGGGTGCCGGGGGGGGCCCGGGGGGTGGCTGTGGGTGCCCGGGGGGGGCCCGGGGGGCGGCGGGTGCCTTACCGCGGGGGTCAGGGGGGCACCCAGGAGGCGGAGGTTGGGCAGCACCCGCTGCTGGGCCGCCGGCACGTTGGCATGCTGCACCAGCTTGGCCAGGTTCTCCTCGGTCACCCCTGCGCCCCGCGCCGCCCGCCGTCACCCCGCTGCCACCCGAGGGTGTCCCCTGTCCCCCCCCCCCGTGGCCACCGCCCCCGGGGACAGGCGCGAGCCCCAGGGACCGCCGTGTCCCCTGCCACGGGGTCCCCTGGGCCTCCGTGTCCCCTGGCACCCTATCACCCCGTGTCCCCTGCCACCCGTGTCCCCTGCCACGAGGTCCCCTAGTCCCTTGTGTCCCCTGGCACCCATGTCCCCCGCTATGGGGTCCCCTAGTCCCTTGTGTCCCCTGGCACCCATGTCCCCCGCCATGGGGTCCCCTAGTCCCTTGTGTCCCCTGTCCCCCCCGCCATGTCTGCTGGCACCCTATCACCCCGTGTCCCCTGGCACCCATGTCCCCTGCCATGGGGTCCCCTAGTCCCTTGTGTCCCCTGCCAACCCGTGTCCCCCACCACGGGGTCCCCTGGCCCTCCGTGTCCCCTGGCCCCACACCGTGTCCCCTGGCACCCTACCACCCCGTGTCCCCTGCCACCCCTGTCCCCCGTCATGGGGTCCCCTGCCCACCTGTGTCCTCTGTCTCCCCGTGTCCCCTGGCCCCCCCAACCTGTGTCACCTGCCACCCCATGTCCCCTGGCACCCTATCACTCGTGTCCCCTGCCGTGGTGTCCCCTATCCCCCCATGTCCCCCGTGTGCTCATGTGCGTTGCCCCGGCGCCCTCCCGCGTCCCCCGCCGCCCGCGTCCCCTGTCCCCGTCACCGTTCTTGAGCAGGACGTAGAGCAGGATGACGCGCAGCTTGTCGTAGGGGTCCACGGCCGGGTCCAGCAGGACGGGCACCATCACCTTCATGGGGTCCTTCACCTTCTCGCCCTCCGCGTCCGTCCCCATGGCCAGGTCCTGCGCGGGGACGGGGACGGCCAGGGTCACCGGGGAAGGACAGCGTCACTGGAGACGGCCCGTGTCACCAGGGATGGTCCCCTAAACTCTCTAACATGGTTGTCCCCATGGCCAGGTCCCGCGTGGGGACCAGGGATGGACAGCATCACCAGGGATGGCCCATGTCACTGGGGATGGCCTGTGTCACCAGGGACGGTCCCCTAAACTCTCTAACATGGTTGTGCCCATGGCCAGGTCCTGCGTGGGGACGGGGATGGGGATAGCCCAGGTCATTGGGGACAGCCAGTGTCACCAGGGACAGTCCCCTAAACCCTCTAACATGGTTGTTCCCATGGCCAGGTCCTGCGTGGGGACGGGGACAGGAATGGCCCAGGTCACTAGGGATGGCCTGTGTCACCAGGGACGGTCCCCTAAACCCTCTAACATGGTTGTTCCCATGGCCAGGTCCTGCGTGGGGACAGGGACAGGAATGGCCCAGGTCACTAGGGATGGCCTGTGTCACCAGGGACGGTCCCCTAAACCCTCACCCATGGCCAGCTCCTGCATGGGGACAGGGACATGGATGGTCCAGGTCACCATTGATGGCCCGTGTCATTGGGGATGGCCTGTGTCACCAGGGACGGTCCCCTAAACCCTCTAACATGGTTGTCCCCATGGCCAGCTCCTGCATGGGGACAGGGACATGGATGGTCCAGGTCACCATTGATGGCCCGTGTCATTGGGGATGGCCTGTGTCACCAGGGACGGTCCCCTAAACCCTCTAACATGGTTGTGCCCATGGCCAGCTCCTGCATGGGGACAGGGACAGGGATGGCCCAGGTCACTAGGGATGGCCTGTGTCACCAGGGACGGTCCCCTAACCCCCCTCCCATGACCAGCCCCACGGCCAAGCCCTGGATGGGGACAGGGATGGGGATGGCCCAGGTCACCAGGGATGGCCCGTGTCACCAGGAACGGCCTGTGTCACCGGGACGGTCCCCAACCCCCCTCCCGCGGCCGCCCCCACAGCCAGGCGCTGGGCACGGAGTGGCAGCCCAGTGCCGGCGTCCCCGGTGTCCCCCACGTCCCCGGTGTCCCCCGCGTCCCCGCTGTCACCTGCTCGACGGCGCAGAGCCGCTCCACGGTGCCCTGGAAGCGGCGCATGCAGGCGTCCGCCAGGCTCAGGTGCGTCGCGTACTGCGGGGCCGGCACGGCGGTTGTCCCCAAACGTCCCCTGGGCCCCCAAACTTGTCCCCGTGTCCCCCCACCCCGTCCCCCAACATGCCATGCGCCACCGTGTCCCCCTTGCATCCTCCGTGTCCCTCGCGCGTCCCCCCGCCACCGGGTGCCCCTTGCTTTGTCCCTTGGCCCCACGAGACCCCGTGGCCCCCTTCCTGTGTCCCCCCTGTCCCCCCCGTGTCCCCCCCCCAGCCCTGCGGTACCCTGCTCAGCTCCTTCTGGTACTGCGGCATCTTCTTGAGGATGTAGGAGAGCTCCTTGATGTTGGCCTGGGGACACGGGGACAAGGGACACGGCGATACGGAGGACGCCGGCGACGTGGTGGGACACGGGGGGACATGGGGGACACGGGCATGCAGGGGACGTGGGACTTCGGGGACGTGGGGAACACAGGAAGGATGCAGGGGGACATTGGGGACGTGGGGAACGTGGGGAGCGGGAGGGACATGGGAGATACTGGGGACACGGGGGACATGGGGGACATTGGGGATATAGGGGGATGTTGTGGATGTGAGGGGATGTGGGGACGGGGGGACATAGGGGACATGCGGGACTTTGGGGACATGAGTGGCACAGGGAAGACGGGGGACGTAGGGACACGGGGGGACATGGGGGATAAGGAGGCAAGGGGGGACTTGGGGGGACCTGGGGGGGCATGGAGGGACATGGGGGGACATGAGTGGCACAGGGAAGACGGGGGACGTAGGGACACGGGGGGACATGGGGGATAAGGAGGCAAGGGGGGACTTGGGGGGACCTGGGGGGGCATGGAGGGACATGGGGGGCACACTGGGGACCCGGAGGGAGGACATGGACACATGGGGGGACACGGGAGAGGTTGGGGACACAGGGACACGGGAGGCGACAGGCAGGGAGAGCCCCCCCCCCAGGACTATTGCTGTTCCCCGGGACCCCCCCAAATTTGCCCGAAACGCCCCCGTTTGCCCCCGTTTCCTGGCACCTTCTCGGTGTTGAGCCGTTTGCTCTCGCAGAAGGTTTTCAGCAGCTCCGTCACCTTCCTGGGGGGACCCGCGGGGACACGGGGGGGCCGGGGGGGCCGTCAGGGCACCCCAGGGATCTCCCCTGGGGAGGAGATCCCCCCAAACGGGGGATGAAGTGGGGGTCCTGGGGACGGGCTGGGGGATTTTGGGGGGTCCTGGGGCTTCCTGGGGGATTTGGGGGGGTCCTCGGACAGGTATAGGGGGTCCTGGGGGGGATTTTGGGGGGTCCTTGGGGCACGTATGGGGGGTCCTAGGGCTTCCTAGGAGATTTTGGGGGGTCCTGGGGCTTCCTGGGGGATTTTGAGGGGTCCCTGGGGCAGGTTTGGGGGTCCTGGGGGATTCTGGGGGGTCCTGGGGCAGGTTTGGGGGGTCCTGAGGTATTTGGGGGGTCCTTGGGGCAGGTTAGGGGGATCCTGGGACTTCCTGGGTGATTTGGAGGGTCCCTGGGGCAGGTTTGGAGGGACCTTGGGGCTTCCTGGGGGATTTTGTGGGTCCCTGGGGCAGGTTTAGGGGGTCCTGGGGCAGGTTTGGGGGGTCGTGGGGATTCCTGGGGGATTTTGGGAGTCCCTGGGGCAGGTTTTGGGGGGTCCTGGGGGATTTAGGGGAGTCATTTTGGGGGTTCAGGGTGAGCTTTTGGGGTTCTGGGTGCTGTTTGAGGGGTGCTGGGTGCAGTTTTGGGGGTTCTGGATGCTGTTTGGGGGGTTGGGTGCTACTTTAGGGTGGGTTGGGTGCTCTTTCAGGGGGTTCTGGGTGCAGTTTGGGGCAGTAGGTGCCGTTTTGGGGGTTCTGAGTGCTGTTCAGGGGTGGTGGGTGCCATTCGGGGGGGGTTGTGTGCAGTTTGGGGGTTTCTGGGTGCATTTTGGTGGGTTTGGCTGCGGTTCGGGGGTTTCTGGGTGCAGTTTGGGGATCTCTGAGTGCACTTTGGGGGGGTTCTGGGCAGATTTGGGGGTTTCTGGGTGTGCTTTGGGGTAGTTGGGTGCATTTTAGGGGATTCTGGGTGCAGTGTGGGGGGTTTGGGGTGCTATTAGTGGGATTATGGGTGCTGTTTGGGGGGGCTTTGGGGTGCGATTTGGGGGGTTACGGGTGTAGTTTCGGGGGTTTGGGTGCTGTTTGGTGGTCTGGGGCGTGTTTGGGTGCAGTTTGGGGGTGGTTCGGGGGGGTTGGGTGCAGTTTGGGTGTTTGGGGTGCAGTCTGGGGTTCCTGGGTGCAGTTTGGAGGGTTTGGGAATGGTTTGGAGGGGTTTGGGTGCAGTTTGGGGGTTTGGGGTGCTATTTGGGGGTTTTGGTGCTGTTTGGGGTTTCTGGGTGCAGTTTGGGGGTTTGGGGTGTGGTTTGGGGGCTTTTAGGTGCTATTTGGGGGCTTTGGGTGCAGTTTGGGGGTTTGGGGCGCTATTTGGGGGTTTGGGGTGCTGTTTTGGGTTTGGGGTGTGTTTTGGGTGCACTTTGGAGGTTTTGGGTGCAATTTGGGAGTTTGGGGTATGTTTTGGGTGCGGTTCGGGGGTTTGGGGTGTGTTTTGGGTGCAATTCAGAGATTTTGGGTGCAGTTCAGGGGTTTTGGGTGTGTTTTGGGTGCAGTTCGGGGGTTTGGGGTGCTGTTTGGGGGTTTGGGGTGCATTTGGGATGCGGTTCAGGGTTTTGGGGTGCGTTTGGGGCGCCGGGGCGTGTTTGGGGCGCCCTGGGGCTCACCGGGAGACGTCGGCGATGTGCATGTGCCGCAGCTGCACCCAGAGCTCGTCGTCCTCGTCCAGCAGCGCCGCCTTCTCCCGCACCTCGCCCAGCCCCGACGTCTCGTACCTGCGCCGGATCAGCCCCGGATCAGCCTCGGAGCGGCTCCAGATCAGCCCCGGATCAGCCACCAAGTGGGCACAGATCAGCTCCGGAGCGACTCCGGATTTGCTCCGGATCAGCCCCAGATCGGCCACCAAGTGGGCACCGATCAGCCCCGGAGCGACTCCGGATTTGCTCTGGATCAGCCCCAGATCGGCCACCAAGTGGGCACCGATCAGCCCCGGAGTGACTCCGGATTTGCTCTGGATCAGCCCCGGATCGGCCACCAAGTGGGCACAGATCAGCCCCGGAGCGACTCCGGATTTGCTCTGGATCAGCCCCAGATCGGCCACCAAGTGGGCACCGATCAGCCCCGGAGCGACTCCGGATTTGCTCTGGGTCAGCCCCGGATCGGCCACCGAGTGGGCACCGATCAGCTCCAGAGCGACTCCGGATTTGCTCTGGATCAGCCCCAGATCGGCCACCAAGTGGGCACCGATCAGCCCCGGAGCGACTCCGGATTTGCTCTGGATCAGCCCCAGATCGGCCACCGAGTGGGCACCGATCAGCCCCGGAGCGACTCCAGATCAGCCCCGGATCGGCCACCAAGTGGGCACCGATCAGCCCCGGAGCGACTCCGGATCAGCCCTGGAGCGACCCCAGATTGGCTCCAGATCAGCCCTGGATCAGCCTCAGAGCGGCTCTGGATCAGCCCTGGAGCGACCCCAGATCACCTCCGGATCAGCCACCAAGTGGGCACCGATCAGCCCCGGAGCGACTCCGGATCAGCCCTGGAGCGACCCCAGATCACCTCCGGATCAGCCACCAAGTGGGCACCGATCAGCTCTGGAGTGACTCCAGATTGGCTCCAGATTGGCCACCGAGTGGGCATGGATCAGCCCTGGAGTCACTCCGAATCGGCTCCGGATCGGCCACTGAGTGGGCACCGATCAGCCCTGGATTGGCTCCGGATCGGCCACCAAGTGGGCACGGATCAGCCCTGGAGCGACTCTGGATCAGGTCCAGATCGGCCCCGGATCAGCCTCAGAGCGGCTCTGGATCACCCCGGGAGCGACATCGGATCGGCTCTAGATCAGCCCCCCAGTGGGCACGGATCAGCCCTGGAGTGACCCCGGATCAGCTCTGGATCGGCCACCAAGTGGGCACGGATCAGCCCCGGAGCGACTCCGGATCGGCTCCGGATCGGCCACTGAGTGGGCACCGATCAGCCCCGGAGCGACCCCGGATCGCCTTCGCATCAGCCTCGGAGCGGCTCCAGATCGGCTCCGGATCAACCTCAGAGTTGCTCTGGATCGGCTCCAGATCAACCTCGGAGTCACTCTAGACCGGCTCCGGATCAACCTCGGAGTCACTCTAGATCGGCTCCGGATCAACCTCGGAGTCGCTCCGGATCGGCTCCGGATCAACCTCGGAGTCGCTCCGGATCGGCTCCGGATCAACCTCGGAGTCACTCTAGATCGGCTCCGGATCAACCTCGGAGTCGCTCCGCATCGGCTCCAGATCAACCTCGGAGTCGCTCCGGATCGGCTCCGGATCAACCTCGGAGTCGCTCCGGATCGGCTCCGGATCAACCTCGGAGTCACTCCGGATCTGCTCCAGATCAACCTCGGAGTCACTCCGGATCTGCTCCAGATCAATCTCGGAGTCGCTCCGGATCGGCTCCGGATCAACCTCAGAGTCGCTCCGGATCTGCTCCAGATCAATCTCGGAGTCACTCCGGATCTGCTCCAGATCAACCTCGGAGTCGCTCCGGATCGGCTCCGGATCAACCTCGGAGTCACTCCGGATCGGCTCCAGATCAACCTCGGAGTCGCTCCGGATCGGCTCCAGATCAACCTCGGAGTCACTCCGGATCGGCTCCGGATCAACCTCGGAGTCGCTCCGGATCGGCTCCGGATCAACCCGGCAGCCGCTCCGCATCGGCCGAGGGTCCACCGCGGCTCGGCCCCGCATCGGCCGCGCGTCGGGCAGGGACGAGAGGGCTGGGCGGCCCCGGGCGCCCCCCCCCGTGGGTGCCCCCACCCGTGGGTGCCGGCGGGCCACGGCCGCACCGGTAGGTGTCGTGGCGGATGTCGAGCAGGTCGTGGGCCATCGCCTGCAGCGTCAGCTCGTGCAGCAGCGGCGTCACCAGGTCGAAGCTCCGGTCCACGATGAGCAGCTGCGTCCGGCCCTGCGCCCGCGCCGCCACCCGTGGGTGGCCGGGTGGGGTGAGGTGGGGGGACGGACACCCACCCGTGGGCACCCAGGGGTGTGGGGACACGTGGTGGACACCCATGGGAGCAGGGACACCCACCAGTGGGCACCCAGGGGTGCGGGGACATCCTGGGGACACCCAGGGGTGCAGGGACACCCACCCGTGGGCACCCAGGGGGGACACCCAGGGGTGCAGGGACATTCAGCCGTGGGCTCTCAGGGGTGCGGGGACACCCAGAGGGGACACCCAGGGGTGCAGGGACACCCAGGGGGGACACCCAGGGGAGCAGGGACACCCACCCGTGGGCACCCAGGGTTGCAGGGACACCTGGGGGGGACACCCAGGGGAGCAGGGACACCCACCCGTGGGCACCCAGGGGTGCGGGAACACCCACCTGTGGGCACCCAGGGGTGTGGGGACACGTGGTGGACACCCATGGGAGCAGGGACACCCACCCGTGGGCACCCAGGGGTGCGGGGACATCTTGGGGACACCCAGGGTGCAGGGACACCCACCCATGGGCACCCAGGGGAGTGGGGACACCCAGGGGGGACACCCAGGGCTGCGGGGTCACCCACCCGTGGGCACCCACGGGTGGGGGGACACCCATGGGACACCCATGGGAGCAGCGACACCCACCCATGGGCACCTAGGTGTGCGGGGACATCCACCTGTGGGCACCCAGGGGTGCGGGGACACCTGGGGGGGACACCCAGGGGAGTGGGAACAGCCACCCATGGGCACCCAGGGGTGCGGGGACCTCCTGGGGACACCTAGGGGTGCGGGAACACCCACCCGTGGGCACTTAGGGGTGCGGGGACAGCCAGGGGAGCGGGGACACCCAGGGGACACCCAGGGGTGCAAGGACACCAGTCCGCGTGGCACCCCGAGGTGCGGGGACACCCAGGGGGGACACCCAGGGGTGCTGTGCCAGGCCCACGGCCGGGTGGCGCCGGCTGCCACCCCGTCCCCGTGGGTGGCAGGAGCCAGCGCGCCCCTGTCCCCAGGGCCACCGCGTCCCCAGCCGGTGTGGGTGGGGAAGGTGGCGGCGGCGGCGGGGGGGGGACGGTGGCAGCGGGGACGGTGACTCACCTCGGCCATGGCCGGGGTGTCGGCCCGCAGGGCGTCGAGACGGGCCAGCAGCGCCTGGGCCAGCACCGCGTTGTCCTCGGGGCCCCTGGGGACCGGCGGGGACGCGGCTGGGCCGTGGGGACGCGGGCGCCCGCCCCGAGGGCCACGGGGCACAGGGCGGGGGGACACGGCACGGGGGACACGGATGGGGCAAGGAACACGGACGGGGACACGGTGACGTGGCAGGGGACAGGGACGGGGACACGGGGAGGCAGCAGGGGACAGGGATGAGGACATGGGGACACGCCAGGGGACACGGGGACAGGGCAGGGGATGCAGACGGGGACATGGGGACACGGCAGAGGACACGGACAGGGACACGGTGACGTGGCAGGGGACGGGGGGGAGAGGGTAGGGGACACGGACAGGGACACGGTGACGTGGCAGGGGACGGGGCAGGGGACACGGGGACAGGGTAGGGGACACAGACGGGGACATGGGAACATGGCAGGGGACGGGAGATAGCGTAGGGGACAGGGACAGGGCAGGGGACAGGACGGGGACAGGGCAAGTGACACCAATGGAGACACAGGCATGGGGACAGGGCAGGGGACAGGGGGACAGGGCAGGGGACACAGGCACGGGGAGACAGGGCAGGGCACAGGTGACACGGGGGGACCCAGTGGTGGCAGAGGGCACAGGGGACACAGGGACACGGGGACAGGGCAGGGGACAGCACAGGGGACAGGGGGACAGGGCAAGTGACACCAATGGAGACACAGGCACGGGGACAGGGCAGGGGACAGGGCAGGGGACAGGGGGACAGGGCAGGGGGACACAGGCATGGGGGGACAGGGCAGGGCACAGGGGACACGGGGGGACCCAGTGGCGGCAGAGGGCACAGGGGACACAGGGACATGGGGACAGGGCAGGGGACACCGACGAGGACACGGTAGGGCAGAGGTCGAGGGCGGCAGAGAAGGTGGCCCGCGTCCCCGTGTCCCCTGTGTCCCCCCCCACGTCCCTCCTTCCCCCATGTCCCCGTGTCCCCGTGCGACACGTCCCCTCGAGGTGGCCCTGGGACATGTCACCCTAGGGTGGCCCTTGGACATGTCTCCCCAGGGTGGCCCTGGGACACATCCCCTCGAGGTAGCCCTGGGACATGGCACCCCCGGGTGGCCCTGGGGGTGTCCCCGAGGCGGTGGCTCACCTGCGGTAGCGCACGGCGGGGTAGACGCCCAGGGTGGCGCAGAGGGTGGCCAGGCGGGTGGCCAACGTCCCCAACACTGTCACCCGCTCGCCCGCCCCGAAGGGGCTGTAGCACCCGTGGAAGCTGCGCGGCGCGTCCAGCGTGAACACCTGCGGGGACAGCGGGTGCCACCGCGAGGCGTCACCGCGGGCTGCAACGCCGGCGTGGCCCCCGGCTGGCACCGGGGGACGCGTCACCCCCAGCTGGCCCTGGGACACAGCCTCCCGGGCGGCTACGGGGACACGTCCTCCTGGGGTGGCCCTGGGACACGTCCCCTCGAGGTGGCCCTGGGATACCTCACCCTGGGGTGGCTCTGGGACACGTCCCCATGAGGTGGCCCTGGGACACGTCACCCTGCGGTGGCTCTGGGACACAGCCTGCATGGTGGCCATGGGGACACGTCCCCTCGGGGTGGCCCTGGGACATGTCACCCTGTGGTGGCTCTGGGACACAGCCTGCATGGTGGCCATGGGGACACGTCCCCTCGAGGTGGCCCTGGGATACCTCACCCTGCGGTGGCTCTGGGACACGTCCCCATGAGGTGGCCCTGGGACAAGTCACCCTGCGGTGGCTCTGGGACACAGCCTGCATGGTGGCCATGGGGACACGTCCCCTCGAGGTGGCCCTGGGACACATCACCCTGCGGTGGCTCTGGGACATGTCCCCTCGAGGTGGCCCTGGGATACCTCACCCTGCGGTGGCTCTGGGACACGTCCCCATGAGGTGGCCCTGGGACACGTCACCCTGCGGTGGCTCTGGGACACAGCCTGCATGGTGGCCATGGGGACACGTCCCCTCGAGGTGGCCCTGCGACATGTCACCCAGCGGTGGCTCTGGGACACAGCCTGCATGGTGGCCATGGGGACACGTCCCCTCGGGGTGGCCCTGGGACACATCACCCTGCGGTGGCTCTGGGACACGTCCCCTCGAGGTGGCCCTGGGATACTTCACCCTGCGGTGGCTCTGGGACACGTCCCCTCGAGGTGGCCCTGGGATACTTCACCCTGCGGTGGCTCTGGGACATGTCCCCATGAGGTGGCCCTGGGACACGTCACCCTGCGGTGGCTCTGGGACACAGCCTGCATGGTGGCCATGGGGACACGTCCCCTCGAGGTGGCCCTGGGATACCTCACCCTGCGGTGGCTCTGGGACACGTCCCCATGAGGTGGCCCTGGGACAAGTCACCCTGCGGTGGCTCTGGGACACAGCCTGCATGGTGGCCATGGGGACACGTCCCCTCGGGGTGGCCCTGGGACATGTCACCCTGTGGTGGCTCTGGGACATGTCCCCTCGAGGTGGCCCTGGGATACCTCACCCTGCGGTGGCTCTGGGACACATCCCCTCGAGGTGGCCCTGGGACACATCACCCTGCGGTGGCTCTGGGACACGTCCCCTCGAGGTGGCCCTGGGACACGTCACCCTGCGGTGGCTCTGGGACATGTCCCCTCGAGGTGGCCCTGGGATACCTCACCCTGCGGTGGCTCTGGGACACGTCCCCATGAGGTGGCCCTGGGACAAGTCACCCTGTGGTGGCTCTGGGACACAGCCTGCATGGTGGCCATGGGGACACGTCCCCTCGAGGTGGCCCTGGGACACATCACCCTGCGGTGGCTCTGGGACATGTCCCCTCGAGGTGGCCCTGGGATACCTCACCCTGCGGTGGCTCTGGGACACGTCCCCTCGAGGTGGCCCTGGGATACGTCACCCTGCGGTGGCTCTGGGACACGTCCCCTCGAGGTGGCCCTGGGATACCTCACCCTGCGGTGGCTCTGGGACACGACCCCTCGAGGTGGCCCTGCGACATGTCACCCGGAGGTGGCACTAGGACACAGCCTGCATGGTGGCCATGGGGACACGTCCCCTCGGGGTGGCTCTGGGACACGTCACCTGGAGGTGGCACTAGGACACAGCCTGCATGGTGGCCATGGGGAAATGTCCCCTAGGGGTGGCCCTGCGACATGTCCCCTTGAGGTGGCCCTTGGACATGTCACCCCCTGGGTGGCTCTGGGACATGTCCCCTCGAGGTGGCCCTGGGATACGTCACCCTGGGGTGGCTCTGGGACACGACCCCTTGAGGTGGCCCTGCGACATGTCACCCGGAGGTGGCACTAGGACACAGCCTGCATAGTGGCCATGGGGACACGTCCCCACGAGGTGGCTCTGGGACACATGCCCCCTGCAGGTGGCACTGGGACATGTGCCCCTGGGGTGGCCCTGGGCCACGTCCCCTTGAGGTGGTGCCAGGATATGTCACCCTGGGGTGGCCTAGGGACACATGTCCTTGAGGTGCCCCTGGGACACGTCACCCCCGGGTGGCCGTGCGACACGTCCCCTCGAGGTGGCCCTGGGACATGTCACCCTAGGGTGGCCCTTGGACATGTCTCCCCAGGGTGGCCCTGGGACACATCCCCCTCGAGATAGCCCTGGGACATGGCACCCCCGGGTGGCCCTGGGACACATCCTCTTGAGGGGGCCCTGGGACATGTCACCTCGCGGTGGCCCTGGGACATGTCCCCTCGAGGTGGCCCTAGGACACGTCCCCTGGGCGTAGCAGTGAGGACGTGCTCTCCAGGGTGGCCCCGGAGCCCTGTCCCCCCCACCTCCCGGGCCACCACCCCGGTGTCCCCCGGTGTCCCCACCTGGCTCTCGTAGGGCACGAAGGCCACGTCGATCTCCTTGAGGGTGCGGATGGCCCGGGCGGCCCGCGAGCGCCCCAGCTCCTCGAAGAGCTCCTCAGGGCACCCTGCAGCACCCATGGCACCCGGGGACCCATGGCGGGGACCCCCGGCACCCCTGGCACCCATAGCACCCACCCCATGGCACCCTGGCACCCACAGCACCCGCCCCACGGCCCCACCGCACCCCCAGCCCCACCAGCCCCACCAGCTCCTCCAAGAGCTCCTCAGGGCACCCTGCAGCACCCATGGCACCCGGGGACCCACGGCGGGGACCCCCGGCACTCCTGGCACCCACAGCACCCACCCCATGGCACCCTGGCACCCACAGCACCCGCCCCACGGCCCCACCGCACCCCCAGCCCCACAAGTGCCCCAGCTCCTCCAAGAGCTCCTCAGGGCACCCTGCAGCACCCACGGCACCCGGGGACCCATGGCGGGGACCCCCGGCACCCCTGGCACCCATAGCACCCACCCCATGGCACCCTGGCACCCACAGCACCCACCCCACGGCCCCACCGCACCCCCAGCCCCACAAGTGCCCCAGTTCCTCGAAGAGCTCCTCAGGGCACCCTGCAGCACCCACGGCACCCGGGGACCCACAGCGGGGACCCACGGCACCCCTGGGACCCATAGCACCCACCCCATGGCACCCTGGCACCCACAGCACCCGCCCCACGGCACCCCTGGGACCCAGGGCACCCACAGGACCCCCCGGCACCTAGGAGACCCACAGGACACCGATAGGCACCCTATGGCCCCCACGGCAGGGACCCCTGGCATGTCCCTCCATGTCCCTGCCCCTCGTGTCCCCCCATGTCCCTCCACGTCCCTTCACGTCCCCCCACGTCCATGTCCCCCATGTCCCCCCATGTTCCTCCACGTCCATGTCTCCTGTCCATCTATACCCCCCCATGTCCCCATGTCCCCCCATGTCCCTCCACGTCCCCCAATGTCCCTCCACGTCCCCCGTCCCCCCATGTCCCCCCATGTCCCATGTCCATGTCCCCCCATGTCCCTTGTCCATGTCCCCCATGTCCCATGTCCCTCCACGTCCCTCCACGTCCCGTCCATCTATGTCCCCCCATGTCCCTCTTCCACCCATGTCCCCATGTCCCCCCATGTCCCTCCACGTCCCCCAATGTCCCTCCACGTCCCCCGTCCCCCCATGTCCCATGTCCATGTCCCCCATGTCCCATGTCCCTCCATGTCCCATGTCCCTCATCCACCCATGTCCCCATGTCCCACCATGTCCCCCCATGTCCCATGTCCATGTCCCCCATGTCCCATGTCCCTCCATGTCCCGTCCATCTATGTCCCCCCATGTCCCTCTTCCACCCATGTCCCCATGTCCCACCGTGTCCCTCCACATCCCCCAATGTCCCTCCACGTCCCCCGTCCCCCCATGTCCCATGTCCATGTCCCCCATGTCCCATGTCCCTCCATGTCCCATGTCCCTCATCCACCCATGTCCCCATGTCCCTCCACGTCCCCCCATGTCCCATGTCCATGTCCCCCATGTCCCTCCATGTCCCGTCCATCTATGTCCCCCCATGTCCCTCATCCACCCATGTCCCCATGTCCCCCCGTGTCCCTCGTCCACCCATGTCCCCATGTCCCCCATGTCCCTCCATGTCCCCTGTCCATCTATGTCCCTCCATGTCCCCTATGTCCCCCCACGTCCCCCCATGTCCCCCCACGTCCCCGTGTCCCTCCATGTCCCCCCATGTCCCACTTCCCCCACGTCCCCCATGTTCCCCCGTATCCCCCATGTCCCCCCCGTCCCCCCCCGCCCTCCCGCGTCCCCCCCCGCACTCACGGTGGGTGAAGAAGACGTGGGCCGCGCGGTACCGGGGGGCCGGGGCGCCCCCGAAGTCCCCGATGAGCCCCCGCACCGACTGCGCACAGCACCCCCACGTGACCCCCGGCCCCCGACCCTGACCCCCACCCTGACCCCCACCCTGACCCCCACTGTGATGCCACCTCAACCCCCTGACCCCCCATTCACCCCCCGATCCCCCACCCTGACCCCCCACCCTGACCCCCCTGACCCCCTGATCCCCACCCTGATCCCACCCCCAAACCCCCACCCTGACCCCCACCCCGACTTCACCGACCCCAAACCCCACCCTGACCCCCCTGACCCCCACCCTGACCCCCTAACCCCGACCCCCACCCTGATCCCACCCCCAAACCCCCACCCTGACCCCCACCCCGACTTCACCGACCCCAAACCCCACCCTGACCCCCCTGACCCCACTGCGATACCACCCCCAACCCCCCGACTCCCATTCACCCCCGTCCCCACCCTGACCCCCCACCCCAACCCCCCAACCCCCTTGACCCCCACCCTGACCCGACTGACCCCCTGATCCCCCACCCTGAGCCCCCACCCCGACCCCACCGACCCTGACCCCCACCCTGACCCCCATTGCGATGCCACCCCCAACCCCCTGACCCCCATTCACCCCCTTACCCCACCCTGACCCCCACCCTGACCCCCTAACCCCGACCCCCACCCTGATCCCACCCCCAACCCCCACCCTGACCCCCACCCCAACCCCACCGACCCTGACCCCCACCCTGACCCCCTTGACACCCACCCTGACCCCCTGACCCCCAACCTGATCCCACCCCCAAACCCCCACCCTGACCCCCACCCCGACTTCACCGACCCCAAACCCCACCCTGACCCCCCTGCGATGCCACCAACCCCCCGACCCCCATTCACCCCTCTGATCCCCCACCCTGACCCCCCACCCTGACCCCACTGACCCCCTGATCCCCCACCCTGAGCCCCCACCCCAACCCCACCGACCCTGACCCCCACCCTGACCCCCACCCCGACTTCACTGACCCAAATCCCCACCCTGATCCCCTTGACTCCCACCCTGACCCCCACCCCGACCCCATTGACCCCCTGATCCCCCACCCTGAGCCCCCACCCCAACCCCACCGACCCTGACCCCCACCCTGACCCCCATTGCGATGCCACCCCCAACCCCCTGACCCCCATTCACCCCCCTGACCCCACCCTGACCCCCACCCTGACCCCCTGACCCCGACCCCCACCCTGATCCCACCCCCAACCCCCACCCTGACCCCCACCCCAACCCCACCGACCCTGACCCCCACCCTGACCCCCATGACCCCGACCCCCACCCCGACCCCCTGACCCGCACCCTGACCCCACCCCCAACCCCCCACCCTGACCCCCACCCTGACCCCACCGACCCCCTAGACCCCCACCCTGACCCCCTGATCCCCCACCCCGACCCCCCCCAGCCCCCTCAACCCCCCCCCTCCCCGCACCGGCCCCTCCCTGGCCTCCCCGCTGGCCCCCGCTGCCCGCCTCCGGCCCCGCCCCCCCGCGGCGGCAGGCCCCGCCCCCTCGGCGGCAGGCCCCGCCCCCTCGGCGGCAGGCCCCGCCCCCGGGGCGCACCTGGGGGCAGGGCTGGAGCAGGTAGAGGGCCTCCAGGCTGGGCAGGGGCTGCCGCCGCTTGCCCACCTCCTCCACGACTGCGGGGGGGCACGGGGGGGTCAGGGTGCTGGGGGGAGCGGGGGGTGCTGGGGGGAGCGGGGGGCACCGTGGGGTGCTGGGGGGAGCGGGGGGTGCTGGGGGCGCCGTGGGGTGCTGGGGGGAGCGGGGGGTGCTGGGGGTGCTGGGGGGGCACCATGGGGTGCTGGGGGTGCTGGGGGGGCACCATGGGGTGCTGGGGGTGCTGGGGGGAGCGGGGGGTGCTGGGGGGAGCGGGGGGCACCGTGGGGTGCTGGGGGTGCTGGGGGGTGCTGAGGGGCACCATGGGGTGCTGGGGGGAGCGGGGGGTGCTGGGGGGAGCGGGGGGCACCGTGGGGTGCTGGGGGTGCTGGGGGGGCACCATGGGGTGCTGGGGGTGCTGGGGGCACCGTGGGGTGCTGGGGGTGCTGGGGGTGCTGAGGAGCACCATGGGGTGCTGGGGGGCACCGGGGGTGCTGGGGGTGCTGGGGGGGCACCATGGGGTGCTGGGGGTGCTGGGGGCACCGTGGGGTGCTGGGGGTGCTGGGGGGGCACCATGGGGTGCTGGGGGGCGCCGGGGGCACCGTGGGGTGCTAGGGGTGCTGGGGGCACCGTGGGGTGCTGGGGGTGCTGGGGGGCACCATGGGGTGCTGGGGGGTGCCGGGGTTGCTGGGGGGTGCTGGGGGCACCGTGGGGTGCTGGGTGGTGCTGGGGGTGCTGGGGGGTGCTGGGGGGCACTGTGGGGTGCTGGGGGGCACCATGGGGTGCTGGGGGTGCTGGGGGGCACCATGGGGTTCTGGGGGGTGCTGGGGGAAGCAGGGGGTGCTGTGGGGCACCGTGGGGTGCTGGGGGGCGCTGGGGGTGCTGGGGGGAGCGGGGGGGCACCATGGGGTGCTGGGGGTGCTGGGTGGTACCATGGGGTGCTGGGGGGTGCTGGGGGAAGCGGGGGGTGCTGTGGGGCGCCGTGGGGTGCTGTGGGGTGGGGGGGCACCGTGGGGCAGGGTGGGTGCCATGGGTGCTGGGGGGGTGCTGGGGGTGCTGTGGGGTGCCGTGGGGCAGGGTGGGTGCCATGGGTGCCGGGGGGTGTCGTGGGGTGCTGGGGGGTGTCGTGGGGTGGGGGGGCGCCGTGGGGCAGGGTGGGGGGGGCGCTCACTGGTGACGCCCTCGGCCAGGATGTCGGACATCTTGCAGCAGGCCGAGACGATCCGGGTGCTGGGCTGGTCCAGGACGAGCACCTGCGCGAGCCGCCTCGCACCGGGGCCCAGGCGTCCGGGGCCACGGCGGGGCCCAGGCGTCCGGGGCCGGGGGGAGCCCAGGCGTCCGGGACCAGGGGGCCCAGGTGTCCGGGGCCGGGGGGGGGGCCCAGGCGTCCGGGACCAGGGGGCCCAGGTGTCCGGGACCAAGAGGGACCCAGGCGTCCGGGGCCATGGCGGGGCCCAGGTGTCCGGGGCCGGGGGGGGGCCCAGGCGTCCGGGACCAGGGGGCCCAGGTGTCCAGGACCAAGAGGGACCCAGGTGTCCGGGACCACAGGGGGGCCCAGGTGTCCGGGAACACAGGAGGGCCCAGGTGTCCGGGACCATGTTGGGGCCCAGGTGTCCGGGGCTAGGAGGGGACCCAGGTGTCCAGGACCATGGTGGGGCCCAGGTGTCCGGGACCAGGGGGCCCAGGCGTCCGGGAACACAGGAGGACCCAGGTGTCCAGGACCATGGTGGGGCCCAGGTGTCCGGGACCACAGGGGGGCCCAGGTGTCCGGGACCATGGTGGGGCCCAGGTGTCCGGGACCAGGGGGCCCAGGCGTCCGGGAACACAGGAGGACCCAGGTGTCCGGGACCATGGTGGGGCCCAGGTGTCCGGGACCACAGGAGGGCCCAGGTGTCCGGGACCATGGTGGGGCCCAGGTGTCCGGGACCAGGGGGCCCAGGCGTCCGGGAACACAGGAGGGCCCAGGTGTCCGGGACCAAGGGGGGCCCAGGTGTCCGGGCGTGCGTCGAGGGCACCGTGGCGAAGGGACCCAGGCGTCCGGGCACCAGCTGGGGGCGGGGTGGGGGTGGGGAACGCCGGACGCCTGGGCCCCCTCCCCGGACGCCTGGGCCCCCCCCGCGCCCCCCCGCTTACCTTCCATTCGCCCTCCTTCTTGACGCTCCTGATGACCTCGTTGAGGATCTCTGCGGGGGAGGGACCGGGGCTCGCGGAGGGGGCCCAGGCGTCCGGGTGTCCCCCCCCCAACCCCCCCCCCCCCCCCGCTAAGCCGGATCAGGCACCTACCACCTGCTGGGCGCAGCTGGCGGGGGGGGGGGCCCAGGCGTCCGGGGGCCCTCCCCCGCACCAGCTGGCGGGCCCAGGCGTCCGGCCCCCTCCCAACCCGCCACTCCTGTGGGCCCAGGCGTCCGGGTGTCCCCTGAAGGGACCCAGGTGTCCGGGTGCCCCTGAAGGGACCCAGGCGTCCGGGTGTTCCCCGAGGGACCCAGGCGTCCGGGTGCCCCTGAAGGGACCCAGGCGTCCGGGTGTTCCCCGAGGGACCCAGGCGTCCGGGTGCCCCTGAAGGGACCCAGGCGTCCGGGTGTCCTCCGAGGGACCCAGGCGTCCGGGTGTTCCCCGAGGGACCAGGCGTCCGGGTGCCCCCTGAAGGGACCCAGGTGTCCGGGTGTCCCCCAAGGGACCCAGGCGTCCGGGTGTTCCCCGAGGGACCCAGGCGTCCGGGTGCCCCTGAAGGGACCCAGGCGTCCGGGTGTCCTCCGAGGGACCCAGGCGTCCGGGTGTTCCCCGAGGGACCAGGCGTCCGGGTGCCCCCTGAAGGGACCCAGGCGTCCGGGTGTCCCCCAAGGGACCCAGGCGTCCGGGTGCCCCTGAAGGGACCCAGGCGTCCGGGTGTTCCCCGAGGGACCCAGGCGTCCGGGTGCCCCTGAAGGGACCCAGGCGTCCGGGTGTTCCCCGAGGGACCCAGGCGTCCGGGTGCCCCTGAAGGGACCCAGGCGTCCGGGTGCCCCCCCAAGGGACCCAGGCGTCCGGGTGCCCCTGAAGGGACCCAGGCGTCCGGGTGCCCCCCCAAGGGACCCAGGCGTCCGGGTGCCCCTGAAGGGACCCAGGCGTCCGGGTGCCCCCTGAAGGGACCCAGGCGTCCGGGTGCCCCCCCGAGGGACCCAGGCGTCCGGGTGTCCCCTCACTCTGCCAGGTCCCTGCGACCCCGTGACCCCCCGTGACCCCGTGTCACTTCTGTGTCCCCTTGTGTCCCCCCGTGACCCCTCATGACCCCCCATGTCCCCGTGACCCCACGTCACTTCCGTGTCCCCCCATGTCCCCCGTGTCCCCCCGTGTCCCCCATGTCCCCCCGTGTCACTTCCGTGTCCCCCCGTCCCCCGTGTCCCTCTGTCACCCCCATGTCCCCCCGTGTCCCTCTGTCACCTCTGTGTCCCCCATGTCACTTCCATGTCCCCCCGTGTCCCCCCATGTCCCCCGTGTCCCACGTCACCCCCGTCACCCCCATGTCCCCCCATGTCCCCCCGTCACCCCCGTGTCCCCCCGTGTCCCCCGTGTCCCCCCGTGTCCCCCCGTCCCCTGTGTCCCTCTGTCACCCCCGTGTCCCGTCACCCCCATGTCCCCCCGTGTCCCTCTGTCACCTCCGTGTCCCCCCATGTCACTTCCATGTCCCGTGTCCCCCCATGTCCCCGTCACCCCCTCTGTCACCCTCATGTCCCCCCATGTCCCCCGTGTCCCCCCGTCACCCCGTGTCCCCCGTGTCCCCCCGTCACCCCCGTGTCCCCCCGTCACCCCCATGTCCCCCCGTTTCCCCCGTGTCCCCCCGTCACCCCCATGTCCCCCATGTCCCCCCGTGTCCCCCATGTCCCCCCGTGTCCCCCCGTGTCCCCCCGTGTCCCCTGTCACCCCCATGTCCCCCCATGTCCCCCCGTGTCCCCCGTGTCCCCACGTCCCTCCGTTTCCCCCCGTGTCCCCCGTCACCCCCATGTCCCCCGTCCCCACCATGTCCCCCCGTGTCCCCCGTGTCCCCCGTGTCCCCCCATCTCCCCCCGTCACCCCCATGTCCCCCGTGTCCCCACGTCCCCCCTCTCCCCCCCGTGTCCCCCCATGTCCCCCCGTGTCCCCCCCCCCCACTCACTCTCGCCCACCAGCGCCTTGAGCCCGCGGGGCGCCATCGCCGCACTTCCGGGTGGGCGGGGCCGCCGGGCCCGGGTGGGCGGGGCCTCGCGCACCTGCCCGGCCCCGCCCCCGCCCTCGCCCCGCGCCGCCCGGGACCCGCCCCCTCCGGTTGCCCTGGGCGACGGCGCGGCCTCCCTCCTCCCCCCTCCTCCACCGCGCTCCGCCCGCGCTCGGCGGCCGCCGCGCGACACTTTTGCGACAGCGGCGGCCGTAAAGTGCGAGCGGGGCGCCCGGAGCAGCCGGTGGGTGTCGCGGGGACCGGGGGGGGGGGACGGAGGGGACCGGGGGGGGGGGGGACCTGGGCCCGGGGAGGGGGGGGGAGCGGACCCGCCGGTGGCGTTGGGGCGGGCGGTGACGGCTTCCCCCCCCCCCGGACACGGGGCCTCCCCGGTGGGTGCCACCCCCCCCCGCCCATGGGTGTCACCGCCCCCCACCCCCCGGGGGGGTCACCCCACGGGTGTCACCACCCCAGGGTGCACCCTGACACGGTGTCATCGCCCCCCTGGGGGTCACCCCACGGGTGTCACCACCCCAGGGTGCACCCTGACACGGTGCCTCCACCCCCCTGGGGGTCACCCCACGGGTGTCACCACCCCAGGGTGCACCCTGACACGGTGCCACCGCCCCCCTGGGGGTCACCCCACGGGTGTCACCACCCCAGGGTGCACCCTGACACGGTGTCACCGCCCCGCTGGGGGTCACCCCACGGGTGTCACCACCCCAGGGTGCACCCTGACACGGTGCCTCCACCCCCCTGGGGGTCACCCCACGGGTGTCACCACCCCAGGGTGCACCCTGACACGGTGCCACCGCCCCCCTGGGGGTCACCCCACGGGTGTCACCACCCCAGGGTGCACCCTGACACGGTGTCATCGCCCCCCTGGGGGTCACCCCACGGGTGTCACCACCCCAGGGTGCACCCTGACACGGTGCCACCGCCCCCCTGGGGGTCACCCCATGGGTGTCACCACCCCAGGGTGCACCCTGACACGGTGTCACCGCCCCCCTGGGGGTCACCCCACGGGTGTCACCACCCCAGGGTGCACCCTGACACGGTGCCACCGCCCCCCTGGGGGTCACCCCACGGGTGTCACCACCCCAGGGTGCACCCTGACACGGTGCCACCGCCCCCCTGGGGGTCACCCCACGGGTGTCACCACCCCAGGGTGCACCCTGACACGGTGCCATCGCCCCCCTGGGGGTCACCCCACGGGTGTCACCACCCCAGGGTGCACCCTGACACGGTGTCATCGCCCCCCTGGGGGTCACCCCACGGGTGTCACCACCCCAGGGTGCACCCTGACACGGTGCCATCGCCCCCCTGGGGGTCACCGCATGGGTGTCACCACCCCAGGGTGCACCCTGACACGGTGCCTCCACCCCCCTGGGGGTCACCCCACGGGTGTCACCACCCCAGGGTGCACCCTGACACGGTGCCACCGCCCCCCTGGGGGTCACCCCACGGGTGTCACCACCCCAGGGTGCACCCTGACACGGTGCAGCCACCCTCCTGGGGGTCACCCCACGGGTGTCACCACCCCAGGGAGACCCCTGATGTGGCACCACCCCTCAGGGCTCACCACGTTGGGTGCCACCACCCTGCTGGGGCTCTCCCTGCTGGGTGCCACCACCCCAGGGTGCACCCTGCCATGGTGCCACCCCGCTGGGGCTCTCCCTGCTGGGTGCCACCACCCTAAGGTGCACCCTGCCATGGTGCCACTTCCCTGGGGCTCTCCCTGCTGGGTGCCACCACCCCAAGGTGCACCCTGCCATGGTGCCACCCCGCTGGGGCTCTCCCTGCTGGGTGCCACCACCCCAAGGTGCACCCTGCCCTGGTGCCACCTCCCTGGGGCTCTCCCTGCTGGGTGCCACCACCCTAAGGTGCACCCTGCCCTGGTGCCACCTCCCTGGGGCTCTCCCTGCTGGGTGCCACCACCCCAAGGTGCACCCTGCCATGGTGCCACCTCCCTGGGGCTCCCGTTGACAGGTGCCACCACTCCAAGGAGACCCCCGATGTGACACCAGTGCTCAGGGCTCACCCTGACAGGTGCCACCACCCCGCTGGGGCTCTCCCTGCTGGGTGCCACCACCCCAAGGTGCACCCTGCCCTGGTGCCACCTCCCTGGGGCTCCCGTTGACAGGTGCCACCACTCCAAGGAGACCCCCGATGTGACACCAGTGCTCAGGGCTCACCCCGTTGGGTGCCACCACCCCGCTGGGGCTCTCCCTGCTGGGTGCCACCACCCCAAGGTGCACCCTGCCCTGGTGCCACCTCCCTGGGGCTCCCGCTGACAGGTGCCACCACCCCAGGCTCACCCCGTGTCCCCGCTCCCGCCCCGCAGCAGCAGCAGCAGCAGCATGGACGCCCGCTTCACGCGGGGCAAGTCGCCCATCCTGGAGCGCCCGCTGAGCCGTCCCCGCACCGAGGTGAGCCTGGGCGCCTTCGCCCTGCTCTTCTCCGAGCTGGTGCAGTACTGCCAGAACCGCGTCTACTCGGTGGCCGAGCTGCAGGCCAAGCTGGCCCGCCTGGGCCGCCAGGTGGGCCTGCGCGTCCTCGACGTGCTGGTGAGCCGCGAGAAGAGCGGCCGCCGCGAGACCAAGCTCCTCAACGTCCTCCTCTTCGTCAAGGGGCCCGTGTGGAAGGCCCTCTTCGGCAAGGAGGCCGACAAGCTCGAGCAGGCCAACGACGACGACAAGACCTACTACATCATCGAGAAGGAGCCGCTGGTCAACGCCTTCATCTCGGTGCCCCGCGACAACAGCAGCCTCAACTGCGCCGCCTTCACCGCCGGCCTCGTCGAGGCCGTGCTGGGCGCCAGCGGCTTCCCCGCCAAGGTCACCGCCCACTGGCACAAGGGCACCACCCTCATGATCAAGTTCGACGAGGCCGTCGTCGCCCGCGACAAGAGCCTCGAGGGGCGCTGAGGGGCCGCCGCCCTCCCGTCCCCGCCCCTGGCCCTCGGGCCTCTTGGTGGCCCTCGTCCTGGACTGTGTGTGTCTCCTGGTGGCCCTCGCGCCGGTTCCTGGGCCTCCTGGTGGCCCTCGCGCTGGTTCTTGGGCCTCCTGGTGGCCCTCGCGCTCGCTCTTGTACCTCCTGGTGGCCCTTGGGCTTCCTGGTGGCCCTCACGTTGGCTCTTGTACCTCCTGGTGGCCCTCACGCTGGCTCTTGTACTTCCTGGTGGCCCTTGGGCCTCCTGGTGGCCCTCGCGCTGGTTCTTGTGTCTCCTGGTGGCCCTTGGGCTTCCTGGAGGCCCTTGCAGTGGCCCTTGTGCCTCCTGGTGGCCCTTGTGCCTCCTGGTGGCCCTCACCCTGGACCTTGTGTCTCCTGGTGGCCCTCGCACTGGTTCTTGTACCTCGTGGTGGCCCTTGGGCCTCCTAGTGGCTCTCACGCTGGCTCTGATGCCTCCTGGTGGCTCTTGTGCCTCCTAGTGGCCCTCGCACTGGTTCTGGTGCCTCCTGGTGGCCCTCGGGCCTCCTGGCGGCCCTTGTGCTGGCTCTTGTACCACCTGGTGGCCCTCAGCCTCCCTTGGGGACATGGACTGTCCCCTGCATGCTGGCCCTTGGGCCTCCTGGTGGCCCTTGATTCCTTTTTGGGGACACTGGGGCCAGTTCTTGTCCCTCAGCAGCCACCCTTGTCCCTCCTGGTGGCCCTTGGCTCTTTCTTGGGGACATTGGGCCACTTAACGTCCCCACACGCTCTCCTCTGTCCCTGCTGGTGGCCCTCGTCCTCTCTCGGGGACAGTGGGGCCAGTTTGTGTCACTATAAACCCTCCTTCATGCCCTGTGACGTCCCTTGGCTCTTTCTTGAAGGTGTTGGGGACGCCAAGCCCTGTCCTCGGGGATGTCGGGGTGTCTCTTGTCCCTTGTCCTGGGGACACTGAGGCTGGCTCTGGGGATCTGCGGGTGTCCCCATGCCCCTTGGGGACACCAAAGCCCACCCTTGGGGACATGGAGGTGGGGACACTGGGGGCAACTCTGCGGACATGAGGGTGTCCCTGTGTCCCTTGGGGACACCAAGACCCACCCATGGGGACATGGGGGTATCTTTGTGCCCGTTGGGGACACCGGGGCTGGCTTTGGGGACATTGAGGTGTCCCCATGTCCCTTTGGGACATCAAAGCCCGCCTTTGGGATCACAAGGGTGTCCCTATGCACCGTGGGGACACTGGGAGCAGCTCTGGGGACGTGAGGGTGTCCTTGTGTTCCTTGGGGACACCATAGCCCACCTGTGGGGACATAGGGGCTTGGGGACACCAAACCCGTCCTTGGGGACATGGGGGTGTCCTCATGCACTGTGGGGACCCTGGGGGCAGCTCTAGGGACGTAGGGGTGTCCTCGTGCCCCTTGGGGACACCAAAGCCCGCCCTTGGGGACACAGGGGTGTCCCTGTGCAATGTGGGGACACTAGGGGAAGCTTTGGGGACATAGGGATGTCCCTATGCCCCTTGGGGACACCAAAGCTCACCCATGGGGACACAGGGGTGTCCCTGTGCCCCTTGGGGACACCAAAACCCACCCTTGGGGGACATGGGGGTGCCCTTAATGCCCCTGGGGGACACCAAAGCCCACTGATGGGGACATGGTGTCTTGGTGCCCCTTGGGGACACTGAAGCCCACCCGTGGGGACGTGGGGGTGGCCCCGTGCCCCTTGGGGACACGGGGGGCAGCTCTGGGGACATGGGGTGGGTCCCTGTGACATGGCCTAGCTCTATGTGTCACTGGGGAGGAGATGTCACCGTGGGTGGCACGTGTCACCGGGGAGGGGGGGATCACCAGACGGGGGGGTCATTGGGGCCGAATGTCCCCAGCGCCGGGTGTCACCGGGGGTGGCACGTGTCACCAGGGAAGAGGGGGGGGGTCACCAAGCAGGGGGTTCATTGGGGCTGTGTGTCACTGGGGCCGGCCGTCACGGGGAATGGGTGTCACCAGGGGTGGCACGTGTCACCAGGGAAGGGGGGGGTGTCACCAGGCTGGGGGGGGAGGTCGTTGAGGCCGGGTGTCCCCGGGACCGGGTGTCCCCAGGGACCGGGTGTCACGGAGGAGGGACGGACGTCACCGCGGTCGGCTGTGGCCCGGGTGGCACGTGTCCCCGGGGAGGGAGCACCCGTGGGGGCCGCTGAGGCCCGGGGTGAGGGGGGGGGACAGGAAGTGGGTGGGGGCTGAGGCCGGGCGCGCTCGTGGCACCCGTGGCACCCGCCGCCCTCGCTGCAGCCCGAGGCGGCGCCATGGGCCGGGAAGGTACCTGCACCCGGGGGGGGCTGGGGACACCCGGGGGGGGCTGGGGACACCCTTTGGGGGGGGCTGGTGACGCTCGGGGTGCCGGGGGGGGTGCTGGGTGCTGGTGACACTGGTGGGTGCTGCAGGGTGGGGGGGGGCTGGGAGGTGGTGCTGGGGTGCTGGGGGGGTGCGGGGTGCTGGTGACACCCGTGGGGGGGTGGTGACACGCGTGGGTGCGGCAGGCCAGGGGGGTGCTGGGTGCGGGTGACACCCATGGGTGCTGGTGTCATCTATGGGGGCCGGTGTCACGCGTAGGTGCGGCAGGTTGGGGGGGTGCTGGGGGGGGTGCGGGTGACCCCCGTGGGTGCCGGTGACGCCCATGGGTGCAGCAGGCCGCGGGGTGCCGGGGGGGGTGCTGGTGACCCCCGTGGGTGCTGGTGACGCCTATGGGTGCAGCAGGCCGTGGGGTGCCGGGGGGGTGCCGGTGACCCCCGTGGGTGCCGGTGACACCCATGGGTGCAGCAGGCCGCGGGGTGCCGGGGGGGTGCCGGTGACCCCCGTGGGTGCTGGTGACACCCATGGGTGCAGCAGGCCGGGGGGTGCCGGGGGGGGGTGCCGGTGACCCCCGTGGGTGCCGGTGACACCCATGGGTGCAGCAGGCCGCGGGGTGCCGGGGGGGTGCCGGTGACCCCCGTGGGTGCTGGTGACACCCATGGGTGCAGCAGGCCGGGGGGTGCCGGGGGGGTGCCGGTGACCCCCGTGGGTGCCGGTGACACCCATGGGTGCAGCAGGCCGGGGGGTGCCGGGGGGGTGCCGGTGACCCCCGTGGGTGCCGGTGACACCCATGGGTGCAGCAGGCCGGGGGGGTGCTGGTGACCCCGGTGGGTGCCGGTGACCCCTGTGGGTGCCGGTGACACCCATGGGTGCAGCAGGCCGGGGGGTGCCGGGGGGGTGCCGGTGACCCCCGTGGGTGCCGGTGACACCCATGGGTGCAGCAGGCCGGGGGGTGCCGGGGGGGGCGGTGGCGGCCGTCGGCGGCTCCTTCCTGCTCTGGGCTCTGCTGCTCCTCGTCCTCGTGGCCGTGGGTGAGCGACCCCCGACCCCCGACCCCGGACCCCCGACCCTGACCCTGACCCTGACCCTGACCCCGACCCCGACCCCTGACCCCAACCCCAGACCCCCGACCCCTGACCCCGACCCCTGACCCCAACCCCCAACCCCCGACCCCGGACCCCCGACCCTGACCCCGACCCCGACCCCTGACCCCGACCCCCGACCCTGACCCATGACCCCGACCCCGGACCCTGACCCATGACCCTGACCCCCGACCCCCGACCCCCGACCCCTGACCCCTGACCCTGACCCATGATCCCGACCCCGGACCCCCGACCCTGACCCTGACCCTGACCCTGACCCATGACCCCGACCCCTGACCCCAACCCCAGACCCCCGACCCCTGACCCCGACCCCTGACCCCAACCCCCAACCCCCGACCCCGGACCCCCGACCCTGACCCCGACCCCGACCCCTGACCCCGACCCCCGACCCTGACCCATGACCCCGACCCCGGACCCTGACCCATGACCCTGGCCCCCGACCCCCGACCCCCGACCCCTGACCCCTGACCCTGACCCATGATCCCGACCCCTGACCCCCGACCCTGACCCCGACCCCTGACCCCGACCCCCGACCCCGGACCCTGACCCCTGACCCTGACCCCTGACCCCGACCCCGGACCCCCGACCCTGACCCATGACCCCGACCCCCGACCCCCGACCCCTCACCCTGACTGCCCTGACTGGCTTGACCCCAACCCCTCCTGACCCCCCCGACCCCCCTGACCCCCCGACCCCTCCTGACCCCAAATAACCCCTCCTGACCCCTCCGGACCCCCCCGACCCCCCGACCCCTCCTGACCCGAAATAACCCCTCCCGACCCCCCCGATCCCCCTGACCCCCCAACCCCTCTTGACCCCCCCCGACCCCCCGACCCCCCCTGACCCCTCCGGACCCCTCCTGACCCCCCTGACCCCTCCGGACCCCCCCGACCCCCCATGACGCCCCTGACCCCCCCCGACCCCCCCGACCCCCCCGACCCCCCGACCCCTCCTGACCCGAAATAACCCCTCCCGACCCCCCTGAACCCCCGACCCCCCTGACCCCCCCCGACCCCCCGACCCCCCCTGACCCCTCCGGACCCCTCCTGAGCCCTCTGGACCCCTCCTGACCCCCCGACCCCCCCGTGACCCCCCTGAACCCCCCCGACCCCCCGCAGACTCCCGCCTCACCCAGGACGTGGCCGGGCTGCGGCAGCAGCAGCCCCCGCGCCGGCCCCGTGAGCGCTGGCACCCCTGGGACCCCCCACCCCTGGGACCCCCCACCCCTGGGACCCCCACCCCTGGGACACCACCCGTGGGACCCCCGGCAACCCCCCACCCCTGGGACCCCCCACCCCTGGGACCCCACCTGCGGGATGCCCCCCACCCCTGGGACCCCCACCCCTGGGACCCCACCCGCGGGACCCCCCTCACCCCTGGGACCCCCACCCCTGGGACCCCACCCGCGGGACCCCCCCACCCCTGGGACCCCCCACCCCTGGGACCCCACCGCGGGACCCTCCCACCCCTGGGACCCCCACCCCTGGGACACCACCCGTGGGACCCCCCTCACCCCTGGGACCCCCCACCCCTGGGACCCTCACCCGCGGGACCAACCCCACCCGTGGGACCCCCGGCAACCCCCCAGCCATGGGACCCCCCCCACACCTAGGGCACCATGCCCACTCATGGGACCCCCCCTTCCCATGGGACCTCCGGCAACTCCCACCCATGGGACCTCCCTGACACCCCCCTACCCACACCCAGGGCAGCCCCCCACCCATGGGACCCCCCCCAGCCAGGGCCCCCCTCTGACACCCCCTACCCAGGGCAGCCCCCCACCCATGGGTCCCCCCCCGCACCTCCCAGCCAGGGCACCCACCACCCATGGGACCCCCCCCACCCAGCCAGGGCACCCACCACCCATGGGACCCCCCCCCACCCATAGGAACCCCCATCTAGGGCACCCACCCAACCATGGGACCCCATGTACCCCCCCACCCATGGGACCCCCTCACCCATGGGACTCCCCTGCTCCCCCAGACACCTTGCGACCCCCCCTCCCACAATGCCCAGGACCCCCAAGGCCCTGGGTGCTCCTGGGCCCCCCCATGTCCCCCCGTGTCCCCCATGTCCCCTGTGTCCCCCAGCCCCCCCGCTGTGGCAGCACCTGCGGCAGCTGCAGGAGCAGCTGGAGCAGGAGGAGAAGGAGGGTGAGTGGGGACAGAGGGGACATGGGGGACACGGGGGGGACATGGTGGGACATGGAGGACACAGAGGGACATGGGGGACATGGGGGACATAGAGGGACATAGAGAGACACGGGGGGACGTGGGGGACATCATGGATATGGAGGGACATGGGGGACATGGGGGGACACGGAGGACATGGGGGGACACAGAGGACATGGGGGGACATGGGGGACATGGAGGGATATGGGGGACATGAGGGACATGGAGGGACACAGAAGACATGGGGGACACGGAGGGACATGTGGGACATGGAGGACATGGGGGACATGGAGGGACAGGGAGGGACATGGAGGGGACATGGAGGACACAGACAGCATGGGGGACATGGGGGACATGGGGGAACATGGGGGACATGGGGGACATGGAGGGACATGGGGGGACATGGAGAGACGTGGGGGGATATGGGGGACATGGTGGGACATGTAGGGACATGGAGGACATGGGGGACATGGTGGGACATGGAGGACATGGGGGACATGGAGGGACATGGGGGAACATGGAGGACATGGGGGACATGGTGGGACATGGAGGACATGGGGGACATGGAGGGACATGGGGGGACATGGAGGACATGGGGGACATGGTGGGACATGGGGGACATGGGGGACATGGAGGGACATGGGGGAACATGGGGGACATGGGGGACATGGAGGACATGGGGGACATGGAGGGACATGAGGGACATGGAGGGACATGGAGGACATGGGGGACATGGGGGACATGGTGGGACATGGTGGGACATGGGGAACATGGAGGGATATAGGGGACATGGGGGACATGGAGGGATATAGGGGACATGGGGGGACATGGAGGGACATGGGGGGACATGGGGGGACATGGGGGACATGGAGGGACAGGGAGGGACATGGAGGGACATGGAGGGACATGGAGGGATATGGGGGACATGGTGGGACATGGAGGGACATGGAGGACATGGGGGACATGGTGGGACATGGAGGACATGGGGGACATGGAGGGACAGGGAGGGACATGGAGGGACACGGAGGACACAGAGGGACATGGGCGGACATGGGGGACATAGAGGGACATAGAGAGACATGGGGGGACATGGGGGACATCATGGACATGGAGGGACATGGGGGACATGGGGGGACACGGAGGCCATGGAACACAGAGGACATGGGAGGACATGGGGGGACATGTGGGACATGGAGGGACATGGGGGACATGGGGGACATGGGGAACATGGAGGGACAGGGAGGACATGTGGGACATGGAGGGACATGGGGGACATGGAGGGACATGGAGGACATGGTGGGACATGGGGGACATGGAGGGAAATGGGGGACATGGAGGGACATGGAGGACATGGGGGACATGGGGGACATGGGGGACATGGAGGGACATGGGAGGACATGGGGGGACATGGGGGACATGGGGAGACATGGAGGCACATGGAGAGACATGGGGGGACATGAGACACAGAGGGAGGTGGGGGACAGGGAGGGTCACTAGGGGCCATGGGGGGGCTGCCAGGTGCCCGGCCCTGGGTGGCGGACGCCGGTGGCAGCGTGTCCCCATCCCTGTCGCAGGGTGGCACCGGGGGGTCCTGCTGCGGCGCCTGGAGGCCGAGCTGCAGCGCCTGCACCACGAAGGTGCCTGGGGACCCCGACCCAGCCGGGGACCCCAAAACCCCACCTCAACCCAACCTCAACCCACCTAGGGGCCTCCAAAACCTGACCTCGACCCAACCCTAACCCAACTAGGGGACCCCAAAACACAACCCTCACCCCACCCTGACCCACCTAGAGGACCCCAAAACCTGACCTCGACCCACCTAGGGAACCCCAAAACCTGATGCCAACCTGACCTCGACCCACCTGTGGGACCCCAACACCCAACTCTGACCCAACCCTGATCCACCTAGAAGATCCCAAAACCTGACCTTGACCCACCTAGAGGAGTTCAGAAGCTCACCTCGACCCAACTAGGGGACCCCAAAACCCAACCCCAACCCACCTAGGAGACCTCAAAACCCCTCCCTGACCCAAACCCAACCCACCTGTGGGACCCCAACACCCAACTCTGACCCAACCCTGATCCACCTAGAAGATCCCAAAACCTGACCTTGACCCACCTAGAGGAGTCCAGAAGCTCACCTCGACCCAACTAGGGGACCCCAAAACCCAACCCCAACCCACCTAGGAGACCTCAAAACCCCTCCCTGACCCAAACCTGATCCACCTGTGGGACCCCAACACCCAACTCTGACCCAACCCTGATCCACCTAGAAGATCCCAAAACCTGACCTCGACCCACCTAGAAGATCCCAAAACCCCACCTCGACCCAACCTCGACCCAACTAGGGGACCCTAAAACCCCTCCCCAACCCACCTAGGAGACCTCAAAACCCCTCCCCGACCCACACCCGACCCACCTAGGGGACCCCAAAACCTGACCCTGACCCAACCTCAACCCTTCTAGGTGACCCCAAAACCCGACCTCGACCCAGTCCTGACCCAACTAGGGGACCCCAAAACCTCACCCCAACCCTGACCCAACTGAGGGACCCCAAAACCCGACCTCGACCCAACCCTGACCCACCTGGGGGCCCCACAATCTGACCCTAGCCCTGACCCACCTGAGGATCCCCAAAACCCAACCCCTACCCAAACCTGACTCACCTGTGGGACCCCAAAACTCAACCGTGACCCAACCCCAAACCTGACCCTGACCTCAACCAGACCAGGGGGACCCCAAAGCCCAACTTCACCCTAACCCTCACCCAACTGGGGGACCCCAAAACCTGACCCCAAACCCAACCCCAACCCTGACCTGATGGGGGGAACCCCAAAACCACCCCCAAAGTCGACCTCAGCCGGGGGGGGACCCGAATCCAACCCCAAACCCTAAGCCCAACCTGACCAAGAGGGACCCCCAAATCCTGACCCCATCATGTGTGGAGGGTGACCCAAAACCAGGCCTCTGACCCCCGTGACCCCTGACCTCTGCCCCCCAGGGTCACGGTTCGGGGCAGACATGGCGGCGCAGGAGACCGAGCTCCGGGCTGAGATTGCTCGCCTGCTGGTGGGGCTCGGCACCCCAGAGCCCCCTCGCGAGTGACCCGGACGCCTGGGTCCCCCCGTCCCAGTGGGACCTGGACGCCTAGGTCCCCATTCCCTGAGGGTGACCCGTACACCTGGGTCTTCCCATCCCCATGGGACCCAGACGCCTGGGCCCTCCCGTCCCCATGGGACCCAGACACCTGGGTCTCTGTTCCCTGTGGGTGACCAGGACACCTGGGGTCCCCCCAAAATCTGGGACCAAGCACCCGAGGAACCCAGCCGTCTGGGACCCAGGTGTCTGAGGGACCCAGGTGTCCGAGGGACCCAGGTGTCTGAGGGACCCAGGTGTCTGGGCCCCACCTCCCTCGACCACCATTAAACCTTGCTGTGTGGACCTGCCTGTCGCTGGGGGATTTTGGGGGGTCCCTTTGCTCATCCCCTCACCTGTCACCCTCCCCCGGTGCCTCCCGGACACCTGGGTCCCATCAGGTTGAAGGTTGGGGGGTGGGGGGGTGGGGGAAGGGAAGGTTCTGGAGCCTCTATGTCCCCATGGATTCGTCACCTCCTAGATGTGGCCGGATGTCACCCCCGGATGTGCCCCAAAGGGTGACCAGGTGTGTCACCCCAGCTGCGACCAAGGAGCCTCCAGATGTGCCCTGAAGGCCACCCAGTGCCCTGCTCTGCCCATCCAGATGTGCCCACATGTGGTGGACTGGGAGCGGTCTGTACCAGATGTGACCCATGATGTCCCTGAAGTGTCCCCAAATGGCACCCATGAATGTCCTGGTGGGCCCAGATGTTCTCCTGCATGAGGAGCCTGGGTTCCCCCAGGTGCCCCCAGATGTGTCCTCGAAGGGCTCTGTGACCCCATCCTGTCCCATGCCATGGTGTGGGGGGGTCACCTTTCTATCCCAGTGTCACCCATCCCATCCCAGTGTCACCTGTCCCATTGTGGTGTCCCCTGTCCCACCCCATCATGGGGGGAGTGTCACCTGCCCCATCACAGTTTCACCCATTCCATTGCATGGTGGGAGTGTCACCGGTCCCATCCCAGTGTCACCTTTCTTGTTGCGGTGTCACCCATCCCATTCCAGTGTCCCCCGTCCTGTCCCAGTGTCACCCATCCCGTTGCAGTGTTACCCATCCTGCCCCATCATGGGGGTGTCACCCATTCTTTCCTGCTGTCACCCATCCCGCTCCATCATGGAGGTGTCACCTGTCCTGTCCCAGTGTCACCTATCCCATCCCATCATGGGGGGGGGGTGGTGTCACCCATCCTGTCCTGGTGTCCCCTACCCCTCTCCATGATAGAGGTGTCACCGGTCCTGTCCCGGTATCACCCCTCCTGTCCTGCTGTCACCCATCCTGCTCCATCATGGAGGTGTCACCTGTGCTGTCCCAGTGTCACCCATCCTGTCCTGGTGTCACCCATACCACTCCATCATGGAGGTGTCACCTGTCCTGTCCCAGTGTCACCCGTCCCACCCCATCATGGAGGTGTTACCCATCCTGTCCCGGTGTCACCCATCCCACCCCATCACGGAGGTGTCACCCATCCAGTCCCGGCATCACCCATCCCACGCCCCCAGCGGCGTCACCCGTCCCACCCCGTCCCGACAGCTCTCTGGGGGCTGCAGCCAGTTTATTGTCACCGCACGGGGAAGGTGGCAGCTCACGCGGGCGCCGGTGTCCCCGATGTCCCCAGGAGTCCAGGGGGTGGCAGCAGGGGGGGGTGGCGTCATCAGCGGCGGGTGACGTCCCCGTCAGCAGTGCCAGGGGCGCTCGCAGAGCCACCCGCCGGGGGCCGAGGCGCAGGCCCGGTCGGCCCAGCTCCCGTGGGGACCCATGGCCACGCAGTCCTGGCCGCCCGCCGCCTCGTCCGGCTGTCCCCAGCCCCAGTTCCTGCCGCCGCCGCCCGTGTCACCGGGCGCCCCGGCAGCTCCCGCGGCGCCCCACAGCCACCGCCCTCCATGTCCCACCATCTCCCCCATGTCCCTCCATCTCCCCCCATGTCCCTCCACGTCCCCAATGTCTTTCATGTCCCTCCATGTCCCTCCACATCCCTCCATGTCCCCCATGTCCTTCATGTCCCTCCATGTCCCTCCAAATCCCCCATGTCCCTCCATGTCCCCCCATGTCCCTCCATGTCTTCCATGTCCCTCCATGTCCCCCATGTCCCTCTATGTCCATGTCCCTCCACATCCCCCATGTCCCTCCATCTCCCCCATGTCCCTCCATGTCCTACCATGTCCCCCATGTCTTCCATCTCCCTCCATGTCCCCTATGTCCCTCCATGTCCCTCCACATCCCTCCATGTCCCCCATGTCTTTCATGTCCTTCCATGTCCCTCCACATCCCCCATGTCCCTCCATCTCCCCCATGTCCCTCCATGTCCTACCATGTCCCCCATGTCTTCCATCTCCCTCCATGTCCCCTATGTCCCTCCATGTCCCTCCACATCCCTCCATGTCCCCCATGTCTTTCATGTCCTTCCATGTCCCTCCACATCCTCCATGTCCCTCCATCTCCCCCATGTCCCCCCATGTCCCCCCATGTCTTCCATCTCCCTCCATGTCCCCCATGGCCCTCCATGTTCCCCATGTCCCCCCATGTCCCCTCAAGTCCCTCCATGTCCCTCCACATCCCTCCATCTCCCCCCGTCCCTCCATGTCCTCTCATAGCTTCTATGTCCCTCCATGTCCCCTATGTCCCCCCACGTCCCTCCATGTCCCTCCATCCCCCATGTTCCCCCATATCCCCCATGTCCCCCATCCCCCCCATGTCCCCCGCCCCTCCATCCCCTGATGTCTCTCCATGTCTCCCCACGTCCCCCATGTCCCCCCCTGTCCCCCCACGCACTGGTAGGCCAGCGGGGAGCCATCAGCCCACTCGAAGGTCCCCTCGGTGCTGCGGTCGTGGAGGCCGATCCAGACGTCGTGGGAGGGGGCCAGGCTGGCCACGAAGGCCTGGGGACACCGGCTTGGGGACGCTGCCTCCTCGCCACCCCCCCGTCCCCCTGTGTCCCCCCCCCCAGTGCCCCCAGTATCCCCAGTGCCCCCAGGATCCCCAGTCCCCCCAGTTGCCCCAGTGCCCCCGACCCCCCTGGTCCCCCCACTACCCCCAGTGCCCCCAGTGCCACCAGCACCCCCGGTATCCCCAGTGCCCCCAGTGCCCCCGACACCCTTGGTCCCCCCAGTATCCCCTATCCCCCCAGTATCCCCAGTATCCCCAGTGCCCCAGCACCCCTAGTGCCCCCAGTCCCCCCAGTATTCCCCAGCACCCCCAGTTCCCCCAGTGCCCTCGGTCCTCCCAGTATCCCCAGTCCACCCAGTACCCCTGGCACCCCCAGTGCTCCCAGTCCCCCCAGTATCCTCCAGAACCCCCAGTTCCTCCAGTGCCTCCAGTCCCCCCAGTATCCCCAGTGCCCTCAGTGCCCCCGGTCCCCCCAGCAACCCAAGTCCCCCCAGCACCCCCAGTCCCCTCAGTGCCCCCGGTTCCCCCAGTGCCCCCAGTGCCACCGGTGCCCTGCTCCCACCTGCTCCTGGTGGTCACCGATGGAGACCAGGGTGGCCCCCTGCTCCTGGCAGGCGCCCTGGGCCTGCGCCCACCCGGCGGCCCCCAGCCCCAGCGCGTAGCAGCTGCCGCCGTGCAGCCGCCAGCCTGGGGGGCACACGCGGCACCCGGGGCCTGCACCCGCGTCACCGCCCGCCCCGGGGCCCAGGCGGCCGGGTACCCACCCGTGGACCGAGGTGTCTGGGTGTCCACCCAGGGACCCAACTTTCCAGGCACCCAACTGGGGACCCAGGTGTCCAGGCACCCAACCAGGGACCCAGGTGTCCGGGCGCCCACCCATAGACCAAGGCCCACCCCGGGGACCAAGGCGTCCGGGTGCCCAACTGGGGACCCACGTGTCCGGGCGCCCACCCATGGACCAAGGCCCACCCAGGGACCAAGGCGTCCGGGTGCCCAACTGGGGACCCACGTGTCCGGGCGCCCACCCATGGACCAAGGCATCCAAGGGCCCACCCATGGACCAAGGCCCACCCAGGGACCAAGGCGTCCGGGTGCCCAACTGGGGACCCAGGTGTCCGGGCGCCCACCCATGGACCAAGGCCCACCCAGGGACCAAGGCGTCCGGGGGCCCAACTGGGGACCCAGGTGTCCGGGCGCCCACCCATGGACCAAGGCCCACCCAGGGACCAAGGCGTCCGGGTGCCCAACTGGGGACCCAGGTGTCCGGGCGCCCACCCATGGACCAAGGCCCACCCAGGGACCAAGGCGTCCGGGTGCCCAACTGGGGACTCAGGTGTCCGGGCGCCCACCCATGGACCAAGGCCCACCCAGGGACCAAGGCGTCCGGGGGCCCAACTGGGGACTCAGGTGTCCGGGCGCCCACCCAGGGATTGAGGTGTCTGGGCACCGACCCAAGGACCCAAGTGTCCAGGCACCCAACCGGGGACCCAGGTGTCCAGGCACCCACCCATGGACCCAAGTGTTCAGGCACCTACCCAGGGACCCACGTGTCTGGGAACCCACCCATGGACTGAGGCATCCAGGCACCCACCCAGGGTCCCAGGCATTTGGGCACCCTGGGGTGAGGGGCCCAGGCATCCGGGCTCACCTTGTCCCTCCCAGAGGGCCTTCAGCAGCCGGTGCAGCTCCTCCCGGGTGCGGTCGCGGTCGCGCCACACGGCCACCATCGTCCCCGACACTGTGGGGCCAGGGCCGCGTGGGGCACCCACGGGGCACCCAAGGCACCCACGGGGCGTCCCACCACCCATGGGGCACCCACGGGGCCCTCACGGCACCCATGAGGCATTGCAGCACCCACGGGGGACCGTGACACCCGTGGGGCATGCACAGCACCCATGGGGGACCATGACACCCGTGGGGCACCCACAGCACCCATGAGGCATTGCAGCACCCATGGGGGACCGTGACACCAATGGGGCATCCATGGGCACCCATAGGGCTCTCCAGCACCCATGAGCACCCCAGGACCCATAGAGGACTCCAACATCCATAGGGTAACCCAGCACCCACAGCACCCATGGGGCATCCCAGCACCCTCCATCTGCCCCCCATTTTCCCCCTTTTTCCACCCTCCCCTGTTCTCATGTCCCCATGTCACCCCTATGTCCCCCATGTCCCTCCATGTCCCTCCATATCCCCCATGTCCCCTGTGTCCCACCTTCTATGCGGGCCAGGCTCTGGTTGACCGCCAGGGCCTCCAGAAGAGCTGCTGTCTCAGCACCTGGGGACAGGGGACATGGGACAGGGGACAGGGGACACAGGACATGCAAACAGGGGGTCACGGGAACATGAGGAACACAGGAGATGGAGACACGGGGACATGGGACACAGCCCAGGGACATGGGGACATGGGGACATAGCAGATGGGGACATGGGGACAGGGGACAGGGGACACAGGACATGCAAACATGGGGTCACGGGAACATGAGGAACACAGGAGATGGAGACACGGGGACATGGGACACAGCCCAGGGACATGGGGACATGGGGACATAGCAGATGGGGACATGGGGACAGGGGACAGGGGACACAGGACATGCAAACATGGGGTCACGGGAACATGAGGAACATGGGAGATGGAGACACGGGGACATGGGACACAGCCCAGGGACATGGGACATGGGGACAGGAGGACATGGGACACAGCCCAGGGACATGGGACGCGGTGGCATGGGGACGCGGTGGGGACGTGGTGGGGACGCACCACGCAGCCGCAGCCGGGTCTGGTTCCCCGCCAGCGTCACCAGCTCCATCGCCAGCTCCGAGCCTGCGGGAGTCGCTGTCACCTGTGTGTCCCCAAGTCCTCCCACATGGCCCCCCCCCATATGCCCCAATGTCCCCCATGTCCTTCCATGTCCCTCCATGTCCCCCTTGTCCTTCCATGTCCCCCATGTCCCCCAATGTCCCCCCATGTCCCCCTATATCCTCCACGTCCCTCCATGTTCTCCATGTCCCTCCATGTCCATGTCCCTTCATGTCCCCTATGTCCTTCCATGTCCCCCCATGTCCCTCCATGTCCCCCATGTTCTCCCATGTCCCTCCATGTCCCCAATGTCCCCCCATGTCCCTCCATGTCCCCCCATGTCCCTTCATGTCCCCCATATCCCTCCATGTCCCTCCATGACCACGTCCGCCATGTCCCCCCATGTCCTCCACATCCCCAGTGCCCATGTCCCCCCTGTCCCCCGTGTCCCCCCTGCCCCCCCATGTCCCCCGTGTCCCCCCGGTACCGTTGGCCTCAAGCAGCCTCTGGCTCTCGCGGAGGTGCTGGATCTCCCGGCTCAGCGCCGCATCTGGGTCACGGGGACCCCCGTCACTGTCACCCATCACTGTCACCTTGCCCCCCCCATCCCCGGGTCATCCCACCACCCGCGTCACCCCCTGCCACCACCTGCGCCATCACCAGTGTCCCCCATGTCCCCCTCCGTGTCTCCTCACCTCCCCCACGTCCCTTGGCCTTGTCCCAGGTGCCCAGGTCCCTGTGTCCCCATGGCCCCCGTGTCCCATGTCCCTCATGTCCCCGTCCCCCTGTCCCCTGCCCACAGCCTGTGTCCTGGTCTGGTGTCCCGTATCCCCGTCCCGTGTCCCCATCCATGTCCCCAGCCTGTGTCTCTATCCCGTGTCCCCATCCCGTGTCCCTGCCTGTGCCCTCATCCTGTGTCCCTGTCCCAGACCTGTGTCCCCATCCCATGTCTGTGTCCTTGTCCCGTGTTCCCATCCTGTGTCCCTGTCCTGGTCCCGTGTTCCCATCCTGTGTCCCTGTCCTGGTCCTGTGTCTTCATCCTGTGTCCCTGTCCCATGTCCCCATCCGTGTCCCCATCCTGGGTCCTTGTCCTGTGTCCCTGTCCCACATCCGTATCAGTGTCCTTGTCCCATGTCCCCATCTCAAATCTGTGTCCTCGTCCTGTGTCCTCATGCTGAGTCCCTGTCCCACATCCGTGTCCCTGTCCCAGTCCCGTGTCCCCATCCCACATCCGTGTCCTTGCCCCGTGTCCCCATCCTGTGTCCCTGTCCCAGTCCCGTGTCCCCATCCCACATCCGTGTCCCTGTCCCAGTCCCGTGTCCCCATCCTGTGCCCCTGTCCCAGTCCCGTGTCCCCATCCCGCGTCCGTGTCCTTGCCCTGTGTCCCCATCCTGTGCCCCTGTCCCAGTCCCGTGTCCCCATCCCGCGTCCGTGTCCTTGCCCCGTGTCCCCATCCTGTGTCCCTGCCCCAGTCCCGTGTCCCCATCCCGCATCCGTGTCCTTGCCCCGTGTCCCCATCCTGTGTCCCTGTCCCAGTCCTGTGTCCCCATCCCACATCCGTGTCCTTGCCCCGTGTCCCCATCCTGTGTCCCTGTCCCAGTCCCGTGTCCCCATCCCGCATCCGTGTCCTTGCCCCGTGTCCCCATCCTGTGTCCCTGTCCCAGTCCTGTGTCCCCATCCCACATCCGTGTCCTTGCCCCGTGTCCCCATCCTGTGCCCCTGTCCCAGTCCCGTGTCCCCATCCCGCGTCCGTGTCCTTGCCCCGTGTCCCCATCCTGTGTCCCTGTCCCAGTCCCGTGTCCCCATCCCGCGTCCGTGTCCTTGCCCTGTGTTCCCATCCTGTGTCCCTGTCCCAGTCCCGTGTCCCCATCCCGCGTCCGTGTCCTTGCCCTGTGTTCCCATCCTGTGTCCCTGTCCCAGTCCCGTGTCCCCATCCCGCGTCCCTGTCCCAGTCCCGTGTCCCCATCCTGCGTCCGTGTCCTTGCCCCGTGTCCCCATCCTGTGCCCCTGTCCCAGTCCCGTGTCCCCATCCCGCGTCCGTGTCCCTGCCCCGTGTCCCCATCCTGTGTCCCTGTCCCAGTCCCGTGTCCCCATCCCGCGTCCGTGTCCTTGCCCCGTGTCCCCATCCTGTGCCCCGTCCCAGTCCCGTGTCCCCATCCCGCGTCCGTGTCCTTGCCCCGTGTCCCCATCCTGTGCCCCTGTCCCAGTCCCGTGTCCCCATCCCGCGTCCGTGTCCTTGCCCCGTGTCCCCATCCTGTGTCCCTGTCCCAGTCCCGTGTCCCCATCCCGCGTCCGTGTCCTTGCCCCGTGTCCCCATCCTGTGCCCCGTCCCAGTCCCGTGTCCCCATCCCACATCCGTGTCCCTGTCCCAGTCCTGTGTCCCCATCCTGTGTCCCTGTCCCAGTCCCGTGTCCCCATCCCGCGTCCGTGTCCTTGCCCCGTGTCCCCATCCTGTGTCCCTGCCCCAGTCCCGTGTCCCCATCCCGCATCCGTGTCCCTGTCCCAGTCCCGTGTCCCCATCCCACATCCGTGTCCTTGCCCCGTGTCCCCATCCTGTGCCCCTGTCCCAGTCCCGTGTCCCCATCCCGCGTCCGTGTCCTTGCCCCGTGTCCCCATCCTGTGTCCCTGCCCCAGTCCCGTGTCCCCATCCCGCATCCGTGTCCCTGTCCCAGTCCCGTGTCCCCATCCCGCATCCGTGTCCTTGCCCCGTGTCCCCATCCTGTGCCCCTGTCCCAGTCCCGTGTCCCCATCCCGCGTCCGTGTCCTTGCCCCGTGTCCCCATCCTGTGCCCCTGTCCCAGTCCCGTGTCCCCATCCCGCGTCCGTGTCCCATGTTCCCGTCTCACGTCCACGTCTGTGTCCCCACGCTGTGTCCCTGCCCCAGGGCCATGTGCTGCGTCCCCGTCCTTGTCCATGTCCCCTGTCCCCATCCGGAGTTCCTGTCCCCTTGGGGCCCACATCGACGTCGCTGCCCCGTCCCCCGTGTCCCCCGTGTCCCCCGTGTCCCCCGTGTCCCCGGCACTCACAGCGGGCGAGGAGGAGGCCGAGCAGCAGCCCCCAGGCGACGAAGGCCACCGCCAGCAGGGCCAGGAGCCCGGCCAAGGGGGGACACCGCTGCCACCCTGGGGGGGGCACGGGGGGACCATGAGGGGGATGGGGGGGCACAGGGACATGGGGGGACACGGGGGGACAGGGGGGATATGAGGACATGGGACATGGGGGGACACAGGCGAGAGGGACGGGAAATGTCACAGTGAGACCAGCCCCCATATCCCCCTCCCTCCATATCCCCCCCATATCCCCCCCATACCCCTCCCTCCATATCCCCCCTCCCCCCATATCCCCCTCCCCTCCATACCCCTCCCTCCATATCCCCTCCCTCCATATCCCCCTCCCCCCATTATCCCCCTCCCCTCCATATCCCCCCTCCCTCCATATCCCCCTCCCTCCATATCCCCCTCCCTCCATATTCCCCCTCCCTCTATATCCCCCCCTCCCCTCCATATCCCCCCTCCCTCCATATCCCCTCCCTCCATATCCCCCTCCCTCCATATCCCCCCTCCCTCCATATCCCCCCTCCCCTCCATATCCCCCTCCCTCCATATCCCCTCCCTCCATATCCCCCCTCCCTCCATATCCCCCTCCCTCCATATTCCCCCTCCCTCCATATCCCCCCTCCCCTCCATATCCCTCCTCCCTCCTTACCCCCCCCTCCCCTATCCCCCTCCCTCCATATCCCCCCTCCCTCCATATCCCCCCTCCCTCCATATCCCCCCTCCCCCCATATCCCCCTCCCTCCATATCCCCCCTCCCTCCATATCCCCTCCCTCCATATCCCCTCCCCCCATATCCCCCTCCCTCCATATCCCCCTCCCTCCAGACCCCCCATTTCCCCCTCCCTCCATATCCTCCTCCCTCCATTATCCCCCCATATCCCCCTCCCTCCATATCCCCCTCCCTCCATATCCCCCCATATCCCCCTCCCTCCATATCCCCCTCCCTCCATATCCCCCTCCCTCCATATCCCCCCTCCCTCCATATCCCCTCCCTCCATATCCCCCTCCCTCCATATCCCCTCCCTCCATATCCCCCCATATCCCCTCCCTCCATATCCCCTCCCTCATATCCCCCCTCCCCTCCATATCCCCTCCCTCCATATCCCCCCATATCCCCTCCCTCCATATCCCCCTCCCTCCATATCCCCCCCATATCCCCCCTCCCTCCATATCCCCTCCCTCCATATCCCCTCCCTCCATATCCCCCTCCCTCCATATCCCCTCCCTCCATATCCCCCTCCCTCCATATCCCCCTCCCTCCATATCCCCCCCCCTCCATATCCCCTCCCTCCATATCCCCCTCCCTCCCTATCCCCCCTCCCCCCATTCCCCATATCCCCTCCCCCCATATCCCCCTCCCTCCATATCCCCCTCCTCCAATCCCCCATATCCCCCTCCCTCCATATCCCCTCCCTCCATATCCCCCCATATCCCCCTCCCTCCATATCCCCCTCCCCTCCATATCCCCCTCCCTCCATATCCCCCCTCCCTCCATATCCCCCCTCCAGACCCCTCCCCCTCCCTCCATATCCCCTCCCTCCATATCCCCCCATATCCCCTCCCTCCATATCCCCTCCCTCCATATCCCCCTCCCCCCTATCCCCCTCCCTCCATATCCCCCTCCCTCCATTCCCCCTCCCCTCCAGATCCCCTCCCTCCATATCCCCCATATCCCCCTCCCTCCATATCCCCCCTCCCTCCATATCCCCCTCCCTCCATATCCCCTCCCCTCCATATCTCCCCTCCCTCCATATCCCCCTCCCCCCATATCCCCTCCCTCCATATCCCCCTCCCTCCATATCCCCCTCCCTCCATATCCCCCCTCCCCTCCATATCTCCCCTCCCTCCATATCCCCCTCCCTCCATTCCCCCTCCCTCCATATCCCCCCCTACCCTCCATATCCCCCCTCCCTCCATATCCCCCTCCCTCCATATCCCCTCCTCCATAGCCCCCCCTCCTCCATATCCCCCTCCCTCCATATCCCCCTCCCTCCATATCTCCCCTCCCTCCATATCCCCTCCCTCCATATCCCCCTCCCTCCATATCCCCCTCCCTCCATATCCCCCTCCCTCCATATCCCCCCCATATCCCCCTCCCTCCATATCCCCCCCAATCCCCCTCCCTCCATATCCCCTCCCCTCCATATCCCCTCCCTCCATATCCCCTCCCTCCATATCCCCCTCCCTCCATATCCCCCCCATATCCCCCTCCCTCCAGATCCCCTCCCTCCATATCCCCCTCCCTCCATATCCCCCCCCCCTCCATATCCCCCTCCCTCCATATCCCCCTCCCCCCATTCCCCTCCCTCCATATCCCCCTCCCTCCATATCCCCCTCCCTCCATATCCCCCCTCCCCTCCATATCCCCCCCCCCATATCTCCCCTCCCTCCATATCCCCCTCCCTCCATATCCCCCCTCCCTCCATATCCCCCCCCTCCATTCCCCCTCCCCTCCATATCCCCCTCCCTCCATATCCCCCCTCCCTCCATAACCCCCCTCCCTCCATCTCCCCTCCCTCCATATCCCCCTCCCTCCATATCCCCCCATATCCCCCTCCCTCCATATCCCCCTCCCTCATATCCCCCTCCCTCCATATCCCCCTCCCTCCATATCCCCCTCCCCTCCCATATCCCCCTCCCTCCATATCCCCTCCCTCCATATCCCCCCCATATCCCCCTCCTCCATATCCCCCCTCCCTCCATATCCCCCTCCCTCCATATCCCCTCCTCCATATCCCCCTCCCTCCATATCCCCCCCATATCCCCCCTCCCTCCATATCCCCCCTCCCTCCCCTCCCTCCATATCCCCCCTCCCTCCATATCCCCCCTCCCTCCATATCCCCCCTCCCTCCATATCCCCCCTCCTCCATATCCCCCCTCCCTCCATATCCCCCCTCCCTCCATATCCCCCTCCCTCCATATCCCCCTCCCTCCATATCCCCCCTCCCTCCATATCCCCCCTCCCTCCATATCCCCCTCCCTCCATATCCCCCCTCCCTCCATATCCCCCTCCCTCCATATCCCTCCATATCCCACTCCCTCCATATCC